>NW_022147421.1:4818-62486 GCF_002938485.1 Sitophilus oryzae | reverse complement strand
CATAAATAAGGGGGTAAAACTGGTGGTGAAATTTTGTATATATTTTTTAAAATTAGTCCTAGGGGTATGATATTTTGAATAGAGGTTTCTTAAGTGGCGAAAGTTTTTTGAAATAAGGGGTGAAAGTTGTCTCAAAAATTTGTTAAAATGTGTTTTAGAAGTTTGAAATTTTGCGTAGAAGTTCCTTAGGTAACGTAAAATGAAAAACGTAGGTACTAAGAATATATTTTTCAAAATATGTCTCTTAAGTAGGTGAAATTAGACACAAAGGTTGACAGCAGTCCCAAAATCAGGAAAAAGTAATCATAATACCTAATCAAAGTAACAAATATTTGAAAATCATTTCACTCTAGGCCATTTTTTCAACTTGGTACTTGAGTAACGATTAATAATGAGTAATCAAAAGTAACGAAATCAACATCACTACTTTTCAGTCTATTTTATGATAGTGTTGATATCAGAAATGAGCTAATGCACACAGAAGATAAGGGGCAAACTATAGTTAATCTACCACACAATATATCAAAACTCTTAAATTTAAATCTTTTCAGAAACTATACTAAGCGTGGCGTAGTCATTATTGTAAATTATTGTCGTAACGCTGAATATAGTGGTCTGCATGAAAATCGACAATTCTTGCCGATTCTTATATAAAATGGGCGCATGAATACAAATATGAACTCCGTTTCTTTCTTACGGGAGTCTCCGTTTTCCTTCTTACGGGAGTCGGGACGTATTTTTAACTGTTTTTCAAACCAAAAAAAATTATACTATCCCGGAAAGCCTCAATCTTATGAAAAATATACATCGTATACAGAAGGGTAAAAAAAATCTTAACCCCTACGAGTGTGCGAATTTCTGCATTAAGCTCATCAGACCGAAGGAAGCAGCAATCCGCCAACCGGTTTCGGGGATTTATCCCCATCATCAGGCCGACTTTGCTGAATCCTTCGATCTGACAAACAAAAATCAGAAATCGCATATGAGTTTCAAAGGTACTAGTGCAACATGATACAATTAACAGAAGATAAGATATTGCGCGCATGTAGTGGGCGGAGCTTAACAGAAAATTACTACCCAGGTGACGGTCATGCGCGCGGAGTACCGATTTGCGACCGCCAAGGATCTTTTGTCTTGTTTATTTTATCATGCTATTATCCAGCTAACAGGGTAGTTCTATAAATTTTGAGTAACAGAACTTTTATATTCTTTTAATTTTTATAGTTATATCACAACACCGATTTATTACATTAACGTGCCACTTGAGACTGTTTTGTTTTCAAATACTTAATTGTTTTATAAGATACTTGTAAGAACGTTCTTAAAGCTAAATTATAGAGCATTCATAAGATAAGCACCAAAGTTGCTTTATAAATGTGTCAAGTAACATAACCGTGCTTATAGAATTAAATTACTGTGCATATGCGAAGTAGTGCCTTATAAATTATACCATCTCCTGTAAAACACTTATAAAATTGTTCCGTAATGTCGCTTATAATTTCTTTATAAAACTATTGTAAAGTTGGTTCCTAAGCTACTATTCTGCTGTCGATCATGAATTACAATGCAATCAAATGTTCTTACGATTTTTATAGAACATGAAATTGTTAGTTGGGTACAATGGTGAGGACTAGATGCTCTCGCCATATGGCGGCAGTCGAACATATCGTACGAATTGTACTACCAAATAAAACTAGAGACCTACTGGAAAATCAAGTCTGCTTCACTTATGATTGCTAGAGCATCTAGTTTTCTAGTTTTCATCTAATTTGCTTGAGAATCGGAAGGAACAGTACCAGATCTGGAGAAAAAAGTTGTTTTTGCAGACCAGCGGTATATGTACCTCAATTGTATACTTTAAATACAGATAGACCTTATGTCGTAAAGTGGCGTTGTGAGAGATTTATTCGAATTAAAAAAGCTTATATTTAAAACAGACTAAAACAACTTAAATAGATTTTAAATTCTGTATATTTTTTAGATTATTGCAATCAACTAAATAAAGAAAACGGTCTGCATGAAATATGTGGTATGGTAGTACCATTGAAGTGGCCTTCAAACAGCATTAATCCTACTACCAAGTCTATCATTTTCTTCTGTCAGTTATACTCAATTGGTATGAATGTACAAAAGTATCATTCGGTAAAAACGTTATAAAGCGGAGTTATACAGGTTCCGACAATAGTGCGTCGGGCATCTGTAGCTTCTATAATAAAAACTACTATAATAAAAAAAACTACTATTCCAGCTGCTACGCTTACCGACGTTCTTGAGCCGTCTGTATACTAGAGTGCCTCAGCTTGAATGGATACACCCAATTTAAAAAGGCGTCCATTATTCCCAAAGAGACCTGGTTTATAAATCCAGAAGAAGCAAAAAAGTCTTAAAGACTCTCGCTCATACGAGCATCATCAGACAAATTGTACCAGTAAACAATACCAATTGTAATCAGACCTTAATTGTATATTTGTCTGATGATGCTCGTTTGAGCGAAACACGTGTCACAATTTAACTTTTTAATAATAAATGTTAAAAAAATTAAAAATACATTTTTAATAATAAATGTTATGGTTACCCGGTGGCGTAGTGGTACAGCTCTCGTCTACCAATTCAAAGGTTGTGGGTTCGAATTCTACAGCCGGCATTTCATCAGCCGACTATTTTTAATAAAATAAAAATAGTTTGGGTACCTAGGTCGACTCAGCTTTAAATAAGTACTTGGGATTCACAATCCTGAGGTAATAATAGGCGGTTGAAGCGTAATGCTAGCCACATTACCTTCCTTGTATACCGAACGGCTCTAGTATGGCAAGCTGTACCTTGCTACTCCTAAGGCGTTAAACGCTATATACGGGAGATATTATTATTATTAATAATAAATGTTGGAGACCGAGATCGTCTTCTCTGTTTCTTTTGGATTTATATTAAATTTGTTGTTAAAGCTATATCTTATAGCTGTTGCAGCATCATTGGTTTCAGCACTATGGATCTAGCTTATCATGTGTGAGTGGTTTTATTGTCCCGTTACATACAGGCAAACAAGCCTTTGTGTGAAACTTAACAGCCTTATCGCACCCACTTGCGATGTTTTTGTCCACCACGCCACCGACCCGTATATTATCATGTGTCTTACTACCATTGTGTATAACCACAGAGTCATTTTAGGGTTAACTCCCCAGGTTTTTTTCCACACATCCTTCTGCACCTGCATAAAAAGATATGTCAGCCTTCTGTGTTTCCTTTGCTATGTGAGTATTCCATGTGAGCCTTTGATCAAAGGTTTGATCATGTACTTTGTTTTTTGGCAAATGAAATCTCTGTTTCTCCTAGCACCGGTGGTTTTAAGCTTTTTCGTTCTATCTTCTTTGTAAAATTCAGTAAACTTGCCCCTGACCACAATTATAATGTCGTCTGCATATCCTAGGCACTAAAAGCCTTGTGTGGACAGTTCGATGAGGAGGTCATCTACCAAGCTTGCCCAAAGTAGGGAAGATAACACTCCCTGTGGACAACCTCTACCTGCTAATGCTTTGACGTGTAGAGTTACCCAAGAGTGGAAGTCACAGGCGCTACAGATACCCGACGTTCTTTTGTCGGACCCTTTGTCATCTTTGATAATATAAATGAATTAAAAATTTATCGAAAGTTACCGCGTGAACTGGTTGTAAGAAGACAAAAACAACATTTCTGATTATTACAGGATTTTATATACCACCGGCTGGGAGCATGTGTTTTTTATCTTGGGAGTGTTCGAAATTATTAAGTGCGAAAATAAATCACTTGAAAACATTGTTCCAAAATGTATTTAAATATGAAAATCATGAGGAAAGAAAAATTAAATTGAGATTTTGCATCAAATATCATCAAGAATTATTAAGGTAATAAAATAAATAAGATTTTAATTTAATTTTAAGAATTTAGAGCTATTATTTTCTGTACTTGTAAAAAGATCATCTGTTCTTATTGTAGGAGCATTTTAGTTATTAGACCTTATTACAGTTCATTAGTCCTAGTAATTTGTCATTTGTATAATTTGCTAATACGTTGTTGCAATGATCGCATACCAATACTGTTTATATTAGTTAGCGTTTACGTATGTATTTTGGTAACCCAGATAATATACCGTTTAGTTGGAGACAATAGCTGATGGTCATCGTCAATTAATCAGTCTTAATAAACACACACATTAGAGTACAGAAGTTGAGGTTGTAACATTTGCCTACATGGCCGATCCGGACGCAAACCGGGGATTTTTAAGCCTTTAAAAGTTTTAAATATTTGATAAGGTATTATCGTCTGTTGGCGTTAGATCGTACTCACAACTCCAGTGCTTAGTGCTAGTGCAAGTCATAATGGACAAAAGCAACTCAAAACAGCAAAGTTTAACCTGGAAAAAGAAAACTGGACGGTTAACTCCAATTGTATCGTCACCAATGAAGAATACAATGTCACTGTGGACGTGAAAGTGGTGCTATACCTTATTTTGGCAAATCCCGTACATGTTGATAGTTGCATGTAAGTTCCTTAATGTACAGGAACGAGATAGAAAGAGCAAACAACGTGGAAATATAGCCGTTCCATGGCCACGTCGATAAAGTTTACGCTGTAAAGCAAATATTGATTATAAAAACTTTATTCCCAGACACGGGAATTAAAAAAAAAGAGGGAACTTTGTGACGACAAACTCGTCTACGGCCGGCCCTTCGCGATCATTCGTGCGGAAATGTGGCGCCAAAAGGTGTAAAAGAGAAAGAGAGAGAGCTAGGAGTGAAAAAGGTCTAAAATATTTTATTGAGCGGTAGGCAAAACTTGCGTAAATATAGTTTATATATAATAAATATATATTTTATTAATATATATTATTTAAAAAAAACACGTCATTATAGGATGGTTGATGTTGGCTTAAGCTTAGTTAGATTTATTAAGCAACCTGCGCATTTTAAATAAAGGATAGAATTTATTTGCAATACTCTGATGCGCTTAAAACAAAATATCAAAAAAGCAAGCCAAACGAGCCCTTAAAAGAGAAGTTCCTAAAACAGAATCATCCAGAACTGATATTAGGGATAATCTTGTTGTTTTCTACAATTACCAATATTTTTAGCAATTCGTGGAAAACTTAGACATTTAGATAGAGAATAATATTAATGGCTTTGTGTTTCTTTGCTTCTAAGGATAAAGTTTTAAAATCTTTTCAAACGTTAAACGTTAAATATATAGTACCATTTAATATAGGGATAAAAATTGACCCTCTTAAAGTGGAGGAGGAAGTACTAGAAGAAGGTGACGAGGGTGAAGATCTTGAAATCATGGCTATGACAGCAACTGATTTTTTTTAATTTCGCTGAGTAAGTTAATTTCATCAATTTGACCCGGTACGCCCGATAAATTAAGAGCGTTTCTAGACTCTCTTGAACTTCTAAAAACCAACTCAGCGAATAACACGGTTAATGCTATTGCTTTCATAAAAACTAGGTTAACGGGACGGGCGCGTGACCTCATTACTATCGAAGAGCTATAATAAACAATATAAAATGGAATTAAGGGATAGTTCGCGAACCGCTGTCAGCATCAAACTGCTGATGGAGGCAAACAAGTAGCTAAAATGGCAACCTAGTTATGCGCAAGAAATTGAATCTCTTTCAAACACAGTTAGGGCCTTATGCCAAAATGCTAACAGTGAAAAAGATCGCTTAAAAATATTGGAGCGACCGGGTTCATTAAATTCAGTTCAGGATCTTATAGCAAAATTCGTTAATGTTTCTTCACAGCCAACCTCGTCAAGCATTCTGTACTTCCAACAAAACCGAGGTTCCTTTAATCAGCGCTTCCCGAGAGGTAGAGGCCCCGGAAGAGGGTTCGGTAACAATTGTAATAGTAGGGGAATTATAAAATTATCAAATTGTATCACTTAATAATATGGGTCCAGGAAGAGGTTTTAGTAACAATTTTAATGGTAGAGGGCGATATTATCCCACAAGCAATCGTGGTAGAGGGAATTATCAAAATTATTATGTTTACCCACAAGGTAGTCAGCAAAATTTTAATAATAGCCAACAGCAAGCTAACAATAACAGGTCTGTAAGGTTTTACGAGATCGAAGTGGACTCGGAAAACCAAGCGGACCCCCAAGCGGCCATACAAGCGGCCCGGTTGGGGGATATGTAAAAATGTATTCACTAAATTTATCACTTTCAAATTTTGTATTCCTAACTACTGAAATGACAGGAGTTAAAAATACCCTACTAGTGGACACTGGTGCAGATATTTCAATTTTCAAAAGAACCACTATAAATAATAATCAGATGGTATACAGCTCAAATTGCATGTGTTAAAGGGTGTAACTGGCAGTATACATCTTTGGAATCCACAAACACCAACATTTTTAATTAAATTTTTTTTTTTTTTTTTTTTTTTTTTGTTTTATTTTGTTAGTTATTATTATTTTCCAATTCCATTTGACGGCATTTTAGGTAGGGATTTTCTAATAAAATATAAATGACAAGTAATATTTTATACAACTGGATAAATATCCTATGCGACTAGAAATAATTACCATTTAGAGATTTAATATTTACTGGTAGTAGAAAATGTTATTTTAATCCCTCCTAGATGTGAAGTTATAAGATCAGTCAGTAGTTTAAAAAACCTAACAGGGGATTCTTTAGTTGTCAATAAAGAGCTTAAACCAGGCATTTTCTAAACAGAACAATGGTATCAGAAGATCACCATTAAGGCAGAACACTGAATTACAAATTTTTGAAAGGTGTATCGTATATTTCTGACATAGAAGTTATAAGTTTAGATGAATTTCATATGTATGTGTTAGAAAACGAATCAAAAGATAGAAATTATCACTTGTTAAATCAACTTAATTTTCTGATATTTTTTCGTTAAAATAGATAAATTGTCAGTAAATAGCACATACGCAAAAGGTGGGGTGCTTGGATCAAACACCTGTTTAGCATAAAAGGCTATAGACGCCAAAGGCAGCAAGTTGAAAAAAGTATTTAGGAAAAATGTCATTGAACCCATTAGTATCAGACTACAACAGTCCTGTATTGTTAGTACCAAAAAAATCACCTGACGGTCAAAAGGCTTGGAGATTGGTGGTTGATTTTAGGCAACTAAATAAAAAACCAGTGGCTGATAAATTCCGCTACCCACGCATTATTCCATTCTTGATCCAACTTGGAAGAGGCAAAATGGTTTTCCAGTGATGACCTTATTTCAGGTTTCACCAAATGCACTTCATGAGGACTCATAGGTTGACGTCGTTTTAGGTGGCGGAGCTCCAGTTCATTTCTATTGAACACACTGGCTTCATTTACTGGATTCTTCATCCAAGCCCTAATAGCTTTCAGCGAATGATGTCAATAGCCTTTACAGGAATTACTCCTAAAAAACCTTTTTGGCCCACATGGACGGCAGTTATAGTGGATGCTCTGAAAAACATCATTTAAGTAATTTATAAAAAAAAAAAAAAAAAAAAAAAAAAAAAATTTAACTTAAAACTAAACCCAAAAAAATGCAATTTTCAAAAGTTATATTTAGGGCATAGGGACAGGTGGGTTTGGGTTCGGATTTGATGGTGGTGGTGCTGACTTGGAATGGGAGGTGGGTTTAGGAACAGGGTTCGTGGTTGAGTGGGTTGGAGGATGGGGGATTAGGGATGATGGACTTGGTTTTGGGGTTGGGTGGAGAGATCATGGACTAGGGGCGGTTTGGGTCATGGGTGGCATGGAGGTGTGAGACTTGGGATAGGAATGAGTGGTTGAGGGGGTTGGATCATGGAACAGGATGGGTTGAGGCGTCATGGGGTTTGGTTGGAGTCGGATGAGTAAAATGCCATGGGGATCTGCTGGAGTTCATTGAATTGGGTTTGGGTCATGGAATCCATGTTGAGATTGAGGATGACAGCTCATCTGGAATAGTATCAATGATTTCGAGATTCAGCGTGACTTGGTTGTGATCATTCCTGAGTGACCACTGGATCAAGGTCCAAAGGCCCCAATCCTAATGAGAGTATTCAAGTAGAGAGCAAGAAATTATTTTGAATTGGACCAAGGGTTTGAGTCAAATGAATTATGATGGATCCTAGGATACCATGGAGTTTGGTATGCTAAAAATTGTTAAGGTAATCTATGTCATTCCATGAGAGAGGTCCAGACTCAAAGACTATGGTCATTATTGATGGGATTTAGACTGGAATAGGATTTTATCTAGACTCAATAAAATGGCCGATAACTGCAAGTTTAGTAAAATAAGATTAAATTTAGATGATAAAATATTACGATGCATCATTAAGATAGAGATTAAATGTAGCCAGAAAAATTTTAAAATCACTGTTATTCTTTGTTTTCCTAGACAGAATTACAAATAAAATAAACTAATTCAAAGGTGATCCGATGTTGGAGTCATTGTGGACAAAGGACTATTAAAGAGTTCAAGCTTTCTATCGCTGGAGCAATGCATTCATGATTGATTTTCTAGGAATTTAGGTATGAGTGGGAGGTCCCTAATCCACTGACCACAGATCCATTGTGTCCCCTTTCTTGAATCATAACTCATCATACAGTCAGGGCTTTGACAAAAGCCAATTTATCTAGGACAGTTTTAACAAGAGTAGTTCTCTATCTCCAATAACAGTCGTAACAAAGTTCATGACACGATGGATTTATCATCTCAGCACCTCAGTGGTGAGATGTCTCTAAGTCTAGAACTCTTCGCCTTTTCTTCTTAGTTTCAATCTACTGGGGTGTCCAATGATGAGACAGTGTCCTGCTAAAAAAAACCGTGATAATAAGATTGTTCTTACTTAAACATAGGAAGATCTGTGATTTTCTTGATCAAGCCCTCAGAAACTTCTTCAGTGTCTTAGACCATTGCAAGATTCCATTCCAGGTTACGGATGGGATCTTTAGGATCTGAGTTCCACTTAGGTTGGATTACCACTTGGAAACAGAAAGGTTCTGGTCCAATTAGTTGAGTGGTCAGCTCCTTTTAAAGCTAAGATTATTTGCTTTTCATTGCCTTCTATCCCTTGGTGACAGGCACAGTGTGGGAGGGACTTTGTTTTCTTTTGCCTAATTTATTCAACTTCTCTATGCATTCTTTGACCAATTTCTAATTGATTGATACTGGGTTGATCGCCTTTAACGCTGCTTGACTATCAGATAAGATGGCTATTTCTTGTTTCAAATGGTTCCTATCTAAGATAAGTTATATGCATCTTTCAAAAGCGTAGATTTCTACCTACAGGATACTAGGAGTAAAAAGTACTACATTGTTGGTTCGGAGTAGTAGCTCTCAGCCCCAAAACCTCGATCCTATTTCCCAATATTAGTTTTTGGAGGCATCAGTATACCAGAGTTATGGTATGGTCTTTCAACTGCTAAGCAGACGTTTCTCTTCAATCCTTCTTATTTACTCAATACTACATTGACATATTTGTCAAAGTTGTACGTTCTTGGCATATCCTCCACTGGGAGTTGCAGGGGTGGTATTTCCTTTTTGAGGTTGTTCCAAGCCCCTGATCAGACAAATTCTCCCATTACTAATTCCGTTAGTGAAACCATTCTAATCATTGTCCGCATTGGCATGTCTACCAATGACAATGTGCAGTGGTATTAGATCTAGAATGACCTCCATTACTGCTGTTGGACAGGTTCCCATGGCTCCTGTGAAGCAAACACATGCTAGTCTCTGGACTTTTCATAGGTTTACTTAAATCCACGTTGCTCTAGTTTGTGTACCAAGCAACTTCTCCATAAGTAATCCATGGGTCTTACTATCATGGTATACATCCAGCGTAAAATGTTAGGGGAGCAGCCCATCTATTTTATTGATCTTTTGCATATCATGAGAACCTTTATGGCTTTGCTGGTAGTGTTCTTAATATGCCTGTTCCACAGGAGTTTACTGTCAAGGGTTATTCCCAGGTATCTAACTTCCTGTGTTGGCAATATTTCCTTTCCATCCTAGTTAAAAGTTCTTTTCAAGTTTTCCAGACTTCGCCTTCTGGTGGATGGCACTATCGCGGTTTTATCTGAGTTGATACTCAGCCCGACGGTCCTGCACCATCTCTCAGCGATGAGTCCTCTTTGGATAATATAACACAAGGTGCCTTCATGTTTTCCCCGTGCAATGATGACTATATCATCTGCATACCCAATGCAGTGTATTCCCGCTTGAGTTAATTTGTCTAGTAGTTCATCTACCACCAAGCTCCACAGCCAAGGGGAGGTTACTCCACCTTAATGGAGTTCCTTACGTTAGTTCTAACCAAATTACAGTTTTGGTACCCATTTGAACCTCTGCTGTTCGTGTTGAGCATTTCCCAAAACCACCAAAGTATCGTTCTTTTACCCCTCTTGTTTCTAGATATCGCCTGACCACCTTATATGGTATATTGTCAAACGCCCCTGAAATCCAAAAAGGCACAAATTGCTGTTTCTTTGCTATCTAGACTTGTCTGTATTAGCTCCGTTAATTGGTACAGAGCAGTTTCTGTGGATCAGCCCGTTCTATATGCATGCTGGCTATCATGCAGTGGTTTATCCTTTAGATGATTTTCTCAATATGGTTGTCAACTACTTTCTCCAGCGTTTTTTGTATGAACGATGTGAGACTATTAGGCCTAAATGACTTGGGATTTGTACAGTCAGTTTTGCCTATTTTGGGTATAAAGAGATTACCTTTGCTCTTCTCCATGTGGTTGGTATGTATCCCATCGCTAGACTGCTTCTTGTAATGCTTAGTAGATGGTGAGTAGCTATTTGCTGACCCTCCTTTAGAGGGGCAGGAAAGATCCCATCCACTCCTGCTGCTTTATGGGGCTGAAGGTGTCGATCCGCCCATTTCAGCTTTGTTCTGTTATTACCCCAAACGGCCACTTCCCAATCTTCTCTGCAAGGATTGTGAGGTTTAGTGGGAGCTACATAAGTATCAATAGGTATTCTACCTGGAAAGTGTGTATAAAGTAGGAGTTTTGCTCTCTCTTCCTCTCTCTCTCTCTCCATTAGCTTCCGTCAGATTTCTTAAGTGCCATGTTGGGGATAGATCCACTCTTGGCCATAGCTTTATGTAATCTAGCTGCATCAGGAGTAGAAGTGATGTTTTCGCAAAAGAGTCTGAAGTCAGATCGCTTTGCCCTTCTTATCTCCTTCTTATACTCAGTTAATTTCTCGCTGTAGAGCTGCCATTTGCCACTGGATTTAGTTCTATTAAAGAGTCGTCGGACCTCCGATCTAGGACAGCCCAGCTATGCTTGTTTTCCTGGAGCTTGTTGTTACTTTTGTATACCTTTACTTGCAGGAACAGCTAGATTCATATGCATCCAATATTGCACTACTGACTTCTTTTGCGTACCATTCTAGATGCCTCTCTAGATGGTTTCTGGCCCTACTCGCATCTATACGGTTTAGGTTGTCTACGGGATTGGTGTTATACATGTCCCAGTCTGTTTTTCTTGGATTCCTTCGAGTTTCTTTTTGGGGTGTGATTCCTCCTAATTTGAAATCGATAATTCTGTGATCTGATAGGGAGGGGTTCCGTTGAGACCCTCCAATCTTTCACGTAACTTGTTACACTAGCACTCCCGTTTGTTAAATCTAACACTTCTGCCCGCGTTTTTGTCACGAACTTGGGGCTGTTCCCTACATTGAGTACTTCAAGATTGTATGCTATGAGGAATTCAAGTAAACACCCACCTCTAGTGTTAGTGTTGGTGCTTCCCCATACCTCATTATGTGTATTGGAGTCGCATCCCAATAGCAGAGATAGTCGCCGTTGGCTGCATAATCGCACGAGCTCCCGTACCTGGTGGTGCCTCCCCGTCACCCGGAAAAAAAGCAGAGGCAATCATGATGTTTTTACTGCAATCCTCGATATTAAGCTGAAGACCATGAGTAGGAACAAGAGATCTCAGGTTGTAAATTCTGAAATACATGTGTAGTTAATGTTCTTTCTTATAAGAATACAGGCTCAGGGAAATTCCTGCCTGTTAACATATATTACCCACTTTAAAGATTGGCTTCCAGACAAACCTCAATTTGTTCCTGATATACTCAGGGTTCCTGGGCTAGTACCATTACATGTTGATTTTTCTGAAAGAGTCTTGTGATTGTGGTGGAAGACCCTTTTGCATGGTGCAGGTTTATTTAGGATATCCAGCCTGGGGGGGGGAGGGAGAAAGGATGTTGGGTTTAGAGGTAGGCTCCCGACCCTTGGAGAAGGTGGTAGCTTGGGTGCCACTTGCGGAGGATGGTCCCACTTCAAGTGTCAGCCACCTCTCCTGTGGTTCTCTTTGGGTTTGGCCTCTTGGAACTCTCATTGTTCCTGTTCCCAGTGTCGCTAGGGTTTCCCCACAGAAAGCTTCTCCAGTGGATGTTTTTTACGAGTTTATTTCTAGATCTCATAGTGTTCCCACGAGTCGCTAGGGATAGTCAGTCCACTTCTATAGAGCCCCACATGCAGAAGTAAGGGGTATCTAAATACTATTAGGGTGCCCCAATTACCCCAAGGTTGAGACCAGTATTGGCTAGTCCTCTATCTAGCCACGCATTCTTTTGACTTGGTCCCGCCATCATAAGATTTTGGGTTTTGGTGAGGTTGTCTCCCTCTTGGTCCAGGCGGTTAAGCCAAGACTCCCACACTCTCTGCCCGTGAGACATGCCCACAGACAGTAGAAGGTGCCTGATTTAAATGTCTTGGTGCAATTCCCAGGCCACGACACTACAGCCAGAGACAAGACAACGTCCCGCAGTATTTTGCCAAATATGTTAAAGATGTCCTTAAGTGTCAAAGAAACAAAGCTAAGGTGAAACATATAGAGCCCTTAGTATTAACACCAACACCTCAGAAAGCTTTTGACATCGTCACTATTGACACAATTGGACCTTTTTCAAAGATCTACCATGAAGTAGTTTATATGCAGTTTACTATACAATAATGTGAACTCACGAAGTATGTCGTAATAGTTCCATTTTCAAATAAAGAAGCAGCAATTAGCAAGGAGCCATTTTTGAGGTTTTGTTCCTAATATGGTCCAGTAAAGGGAAATTCAGTACCCGGACATGGGTACAGGAAAATATGGAACAAAATTTTAAAAGGATTTGTCAAAATTATTAAAATACAGACATAGAGGTATCTACTCCCTATCACTTGAGATCCAAACAATCGGAGGTTAGAGGCCTTAACCATAGGGTTTTAAAATGAATTTTTACGTAGGTATGTACACCAATGATAACAACTCCGACTGGGACGTTTGGTGCAATTATTTTGCGTTTTGCTACAATACAACACCAAGCACCTACCATAGTTTTACTCCGTTTGAGCTGGTGTTTGCTAAAAAAGCGAATATACCTGAACTATTCGACGGTACTCGTGTTGATCCAGTGTACAATATTGATCTTTATGAACATGAAATGCAATACAGATTACAACTTGCCCAAAAACGAGCAAATGAATTTTTGGTAAAATCAAAGAAAGAAAGGAAGGACTATGACACCAAATCCCAAAATATTCAGTTAAAACAGGGAGATTCTGCATTGGTAACAAATGAAAATCGCCAAAAATTAGATCCGTGGTACAATGGGCCGTTTACTGTCATTTCCATAGATGGACCCAATTGTGTATTAGAGGATAGTAAGGGAAAACAATCAACTATCCACAAGAATAGGATTGTAAAATATTGTAAATAAAGCTAATGTCATTTTAATAATATAATAATATAATTATTATATATATAATTATATTAATGTATCCCATTTCATTAATTTTAAGGTTTGTGTAATTCTTATTTTATATTTCTGTAAGGACGTTAACATTATGTAGGTTAGATAATAGTGCATTGTCTGCAAATTGTTTAGCAGTTATAAGTGTGCCAGGCGTGTTATTTATTTTGAACTGAACGTGAAAAGTGTTTACGATGTTTTTTTGAAACCTTATAGTTTTAATATGAATATGTTTAGTTAGGTTAGGGTTAGGTTTTCTATTACTTGCTTGTGTTAGCAAGTTTTTGTCAATAGTTAACTTATATTTTTGTTTAGATTTATCAAGTAAATAATATGTAATATAGAAAATGCCCTTCACAAGATGGCCATAATGAAGGACATTTTCTCGGAAAGGGAAGGTGTAGTAGCATTTTAGTTATTAGACCTTATTACAGTTCATTAGTCCTAGTAATTTGTCAATTGTATAATTTGCTAATACGTTGTTGCAATGATCGCATACCAATACTGTTTATATTGGTTAGCGTTTACGTATGTATTTTGGTAACCCAGATAATATACCGTTTAGGTTGGTGACAATGCTATTGTTACTGTACATTCAATTGTCAGTCTTCAATAAACACACATTAAAAGTAAGAAGTTGTGTTATTTGCTATATTATTATTTGTTACTTATTTTGTTAATAATTTTATTGTTAGGTGTAGATTCTGTCAGAAATAAATGTTTATTAGGTATATTTTTGTAGATTATCTGTGGAACTAACCAAACTAAGTGTTAAAATGTTTGGACAGACATCGATTTCAGCTGCTATAGTACTCAGCTGCATAGGAAATCAAATGTTAAAAGTACATTTAATTATATTATTTTGATGTTTTCTGAGTTACATAATAAATTCTCAATATTCCAGAGATACTCTATAGGGGCACTTATACATCTGTGTGGATACGTATTTGCCGTTTATTTAGTTTGTGAAACAGGACAAGTTATTAAGAGCGAGGTATTTTATGTCATATTTTACTTAAAGTGTTATTTGAGAAAAATAAATAACTTAATAAATATTTATACCCCCACCCCCATATCGGTGTTTATGTTTATGAACTATATTGCAACGACTTGCCCTGGAAAGTTGCTTTTTTTACTAAAAGATAGCTAATTGGCTCTAATAAAATAAAATAAAAAGTATTTTTTTCCTGATGTCGTGGCGGATACGCCAGGCTTCAACTAGTATGACATAAATTAGGACTAATTTATTTCCGCTAGTTTGTAAACCAGCTACAGTCTACAGTACTAACCAGTTAGTTTGTAAACCACTTGCTATTTACCCGCTATTTTGGAAAAATAAGCGGATTATTTCAAAATCACGGCGCTTTTGTCTGGTTTTTAAAATAGCTGGTCAGTTTTCAAACCAGCTAAGTATCCATTTTAACCAATGCCAAGTTTTTAGCCAAAATATAACAATATAATAAGATAATTGTGTTAAAGTTATTTGTTACATTTTTAAAAATATTTTAAAGGGCTATTCATTTTGTATAGAAACCTTTTTATATCTGATTTGGGCTCTGACTCCATGACTAACTACTAATACCTTGTAGATATCTACTTTTATATTGATAGAATAAATATAATTAATATAAATATTTTTAGACAACCGGTATACATAATGCCCTTATTGAATCTAATTGGTACGAAGATTTAAAGCTGGCAAAAGACATAAAGCTAATTATACAGCGTTGCCAGAAACCCGTATCTATGACAGCATATTTGTTTGGTGACTTTGAGTACGGCATGTTGATAATGGTAAGCAGATTGTTAAATAAATGCGAAAAATACAGATATAGACTTATATTTTTGTTATTTGCAGATAACAAGAGCTACGTATTCTTATCTCGCATTGTTCACGAGAACAAATAATATTGATTAGGTGTAAGCAATTTACTATTTCTGGTTGGTTAAGTTAAGCTATCTAGAACTATTGGCACGTATTATTATTGTTAGGTATTCTCTAATTATAGTATCCATTGTAATGTATGATAACCCTTTACCGCGTGGAATATAATCATATTGATACAAATTTAGTGTTTACTTTATACGTAATGATTAGTAAATATATAGCAAAGCATAGTAATTAAGTACGGCCAGGCCAGTGACTGCAATATGTGTGATGAGTGCGGCAAATGTAATTTGAAATTTAAGAGAAACGATACTGGAATCGTCAAATGTGAACGATAACTATGAAGAAACGATACTGAAATCGTCAACTGATATTTCACTCAGAATGTATTGGCATTAGTAAATCCCATTATGATGTAATTAAAAACGTCCCCGGACTTAAATGGTTTTGTGCAAGTTGTATACAAGTATTTAATTCAATAGCAGGTTTTAGAAAGAAGTTTGTGGATTTTAAAAATACATTAACACGTAATATTGAAAGTATAGCAGTTAAAGAGGAGGCAAATGTTCTGGCAAGTGTCACACAGAGTGGAAAAAATGAGCATGCTCAATCCTATGCTGATGCAATAAAAAATGCTAAAGGTGAAGTTCTAGTTATTAAACCCAAGACAAAGCAAGATAACAAGAAAACTAAAGAAGCAATTATGAATGTTGCAAATCCTTCTGAGTTGGAGGTAGGCATTATTCAAATGAAAGATGTTAATAATGGCGGAATTCTAATGAAATGTAGTACAAGGGAAGAGATTACTAAACTTAAAAATTCTGTTGATAAAAAACTAAAATACAAATACGAAGTAAAAATGCCTGAACGAAAACTTCCAAAAATTAAGGTCTTAGATATAGAAGAAAATCTGGATAAAGAAGCCATTAAATCCAGTTTACTGAAACAGAATAAATTTATGCATGAAAATATCCATATTGATGTAAAAACAATAAAAAAGATGAAAACCAAATATATGGCTATTATAGAATGCGATTCAAACACTTTCTGGCGCATTATGTAGTCACAGCGGAAACTATGTTTGGGAATTTCTCTGTGTCGGGTTTTCGAATACATCTCTGTATTTCGATGCTTTAAATGTAACAAATATGGGCATAGTATAAGTCAGTGTGTAGCAAAAAACAGTTGCAGAAAGTGTGGCGAGGATGATCATATTGCTGACGATTGTGTAAGTACCAACCTCAAGTGTATTAACTGTGTAGTTGCAAACGAGACTTTCAGACTGGATTACGATGTTAACCATTCCACGTTTAGCATGACGTGTCCTGTATATAAACAAAAAATTGAAATTGAGCGACAAAACATAAATTATGTAACTGAAATATAGCAATCAAAAAACTCACAAACCAGCCATGCTCAGTTTGTCTGCAATGTTATGCATCAAAATATTCAAAGTATTAGAAATAAAATTGATAAACTGGAAATTGCTTTAGAGTCAAAAAAAGTCGATGTTGCTTGCATATCGGAACATTGGTTAACAGAATCCGAAATTGAACTATATAAAATTAGCAACTACAAATTAGGTGATTATTATTGCAGGTAGACTGGAAGGGGTGGCGGGACAATGATTTTGTATAATGATACGTTTGGGGTTTCTGTAAGAAGGTTAGAAAAAATAAAAAAATATTGCACTGATGGCATATTTGAGATATGCGGTATCATTATAGAACATCTAGATTATATTTTATATGTCATCGGTATTTACAGAGCCCCAAACACAGAAACTGATCGTTTTCTGTCAAAATTGAATGATCTGCTTTACAACATATGTCAAAATAATAAAAAAAATATAATTGTTTGTGGCGACTTTAATATTAATTTTCTGGAACCAAAATCTGACGTCCAGAATTTCAGGGATATGTTACTCTGTTACAGTATGTCTAATGTTATCAATGAGCCAACGCGTGTTACAGCAGTTTCAGTTAGTTTAATAGATTACGTTTGTGTTAGTTATAATATCGATGATGTAAATGCTTATATATGGGAAAACTGTCTGTCTGATCACGCTGCCCAGGTAATAAGTTTTACTGTTCCAATTAATTTAGATAAACAATTTTCTTATAAACGTTGTTACAATGAAAATAATTTTCGTATATTTAGAGAATACCTGAGTCGCGAGGCTTGGCATGAGGTATTTCAAGCACCTAATATTGACCAAGGCTTCTGTGCATTTTTAAACAGTCTTAAATATTACTTTGAATTATCGTTTCCGTTTAAACGATTAAAGAGTCATGATGGAAACGGGCGAAAGCTTTGGATTACTCAGGGTATTAGGAAGTCCTCGAAAACTTTGAAAGCTTTATTCAGAAAGAAAAATTCTACAGAGTATGATAAAAACTTATATAATTCGTACAATAAAATATATAGGAGGGTTATTAAGCAAGCTAAGCTATTGTACAATTCTAAGATATATTTTGAATCGGATAACAAGTCAAAAGCTGCTTGGAAAATTATTAGCAATAATATCCATAACACGAAAAAGATAAGAACTGTAAATAATTGCATAAGAGATGAAGAAGGCTTGATGTTGAGTGATCAATACGAAATTGCAAATTGTTTCAACCATTATTTCAACGATTTGCCAAAAAAGTATTCAATCGACAATATAATACATCGAAGTCAGACGAGTCAAACGCATAGAACAATGATATTGAGACCTGTCAATGAATTTGTAATAATGGATGTAGTTGGGAAGTTAAAAAACTCAAACTCCGCTGGTCTTGATTGTATTTCTTCTGTAGTCTTAAAACGAGTTGCCGATCTAGTACTAATTCCGTTGACTATCTGATAAACTGGTCATTTGAGGTAGCTATTTTTCCTGAATCTTTGAAGATATCTAAAATAGTTCCATTATTTAAAACATCTGATCCCCTTAATATTGAAAATTATAGACCTATAGCAATTTTACCGACAATTTCAAAAATAATAGAAAAATTAGTTCATGGACAAATTATGGAGTTTCTTAGGAAATATAACATATTAAGTTCATTTCAGCATGGTTTTTGCGAAGGTAGATCTACTCATACTGCAATTTGCGAATTTCTAAATAATTTGTACGTGAAACTGAATGATCGCTCGAAGTGTATCGGTCTTTTTATGGACCTCAGTAAGGCTTTTGATCTGGTGGATCACACAATGCTTTTATCAAAACTTCATGATTGTGGCTTGAGAGGTAAAATCTACGAATGGTTAGGGTCTTATCTGTCTGACCGTCAGCAGATTGTAGAGATCGGTGATGCGCGATCTGGGCAACTGAAAATCTCTTGTGGTGTACCACAGGGATCAGTCCTGGGTCCTCTGTTATTTTTGATCTTTATTAATGATTTACCGGAGGTATGTGGAGATAGAAGTATTGTAATGTTTGCTGATGACGCCAGTTATATGGTTTCGGAGGAAAATATTGATAGAGCAGTTTCAATGTTACAACATATGCTTACTAAATTCTATAATTGGTTTTACACTAACAAACTGTTCTTGAACGCACAAAAAACTAGCTTTGTTATATTTACACCCTCTAACCATAAATGAATCACATTTAATTAAAGTAAACGGAAAATCGATAAAACAAGAACAGCATGTTAAATTTTTGGGTGTATACTTAGACAATAAGCTTTCTTGGGATGTTCACATAAATGAACTATGTAGAAAAATAATATCAGTTTCTTATGCTATATATAGATTAAAACAGGTGGCAGTCATGGAAGTTATTAGTTCATATTATTATGCCCAATTCTATAGCCGTGTAAAATATGGAATAGTTTTTTGGGGCAATTCATCGCACATACTGCGAGTGTTTAGGGTTCAGAAGCGGATAATAAGGACAATTGCTGGTGTGAGTAGAGCATCTACCTGTCGATCCTTTTAAAAATTTCGTGTGTTGACTGTGCCGTCTTTATATATCTTTGAAGTATTGATGTTTGTCAGGAATAATTTTGCAAAATTTTCTCCAGAATAAGCAGTTTCATGATTATTCAACTCGACGCCGCAGTGACTTGATATATCCAATACATTCTTTAACAGCAGTGGAAAGTAATGTGTACGTTGGTGTGAAATTGTACAATGGCTTACCTCTTACAATTAGGGAAATATCTGAGCCACAGTTATTTAACAGCAAGTTGTGGAATTTTTTGGTTGACAGAGTTTTCTATAGTCTGGAGGAATACCACGCTTACAGCAGAGAACTTTAGCGTGTTTTTTTTTTCTTTTTTTTTTCATATATGTGTATTTTTAATATAAATATTGTCGTGAAAAATTTAGTAAGTATTAGATATTATATGTAATGTTTTTGTAGACTTGATCTATACATGTAAAACATGTCTTAAGGATTTAATAAATTATTATTATTATAAGTGGAAATTTGATTTTTTTAAGAGGATTTTTTTTAAGGATTTCCCCATCATCTCCATCATCATTTTCTCTCATTTTCTCCATCATCTCAATTTTTCTCTCAAATCTACAAATCAAAGCAATACACACTACTAAAATCCTAAGCGAAATAATTTATTCACTCCGTAACCAAATTCACAATTCTCCAATTCCCGGGTCCAGTGGAAAAAACACGAAAAGCGCCATTTTACTAATTTAATAGAACAGCACTCTACGGCTGGTAGTTATCAGGTTCTTTTGTTCATCCTTAATTGGCATTTGCACTCCCAGAATTTTGACCTCCAAAATCTCTACCAGTTTTGCTCTGCCAGTCATTCTGCAAATACAGGTCTTTTCAGAATCTAGTTCTACCTTCTGCTTTCCATCCACTGCCTTATACTAAGGGCTGGCAAAGGTTAGTCTTGGGTCGAGATTTTCGTATGTAAGAAGAGTACAATGCGTTTATAATGTACTGAGCAAAGAGAGGACGGTAAACACAATGTCAAACGTATGAAATAAACCGAGAAACTGTGCACATCGCTAAGATACGTGGAAGGGGATATAGCAGATTTGTCGCAGTTGACCGGTCGACCCAATCAATACCTCTGTCAGTACTTAAAGTTCTAGGGAAAGGTGTACGTCATGCGTTGAGCTTCACGATTTAATTACGTGATACTTAATTTGTTTATTTATTAACGAGTCGTAATTTTCCCTATAGCTTGAATTTTTTTAAGTGCAAGCTAGAAACACTTGCATTTTTGGTGAAAATAAGTGGAATTGAGTGGGTGTTCGATAGTGGTCGCGCTATTAGAACTCTGAATTCAAAAATCGATATATCGAAATCTATAAGAAATAATAGATTGTAGTTTTTTCAAGAACTTTGTTAATATTTCTGAAATTAAATTATCCAGTATTTTCTTTGTGGACAGTATGTGAAAATCTTTATCAATAAAAAATTAAACGATTGCTGAAAATTGCTATGCTCTAAAAGTAAATGGATAGATTGTTTACAATTTTTGAATGTAAAAAAACAACCTTATCGAGTTTTTCTTATGTAAACATATTGTAAAATATCCGATCTTGAAAATAAAAAAAAGTTTCAATATCTAAAGTGGTTCTTGAGTTATGGCTTGTTATGTATTAAAAAGTTGAGTTTTTAAATTATCGCGATTACTGACGTTTACTCGTTATAAAAAGAATGACACCCTAACGATATCCTTATAATTCCATTTCAGATGCTCAGAAACATGTCTAATGATTTTATCTCTTGAAAAAATAGTCTTTTAAAAATAAGCGATTTGCGATCGTGATTTTACTTTACTTGATATGGAAGTATCGGCAACGCCGCAACAGCACACCGTCGCGTGTCGCGTCTGTCGGTCGGTCGCATTTCTCTCACTCCGACTTAATAAGATCCCTATGCGATTTACTTCCACACATGTAAATGCCGACCCAAAAGTAACAGTTGCCAGCACGGTATTTTTCGCTGTTATCGTTGCAACTCTCTAGGGTTCATCCAAACCAATACCTATAGACACAATGGATAGGTCGTCGGCAAAGGCTATCGTGTAGGCGTCACTGAGTTGACTTATGACGTGGACCGGATCGTACAGGATGTTCCACAAAAATGGTCCTAAAACCGACCTCTGTGGAATTCCCATGCTGACTATCTTACTGTAACCACTCCCAGTAAGCACCACCCGTTTGGAGAAATAACTCTTTATGATGTTCAGTAAATATTTCTGAATTCTCTTTCTCTCCAGTTTTTCTATAATTATGTTCCATCTGGTCGTGTTAAACGCATTTTTCACGTCCATCAGGCAATTCTCCCTGTGTCTGCATCCACCAGCCTTTGCGCTTCCAGCGAGCTGCATGGTGGAGCATCCCTTGCAAATCCCGTACTGCTCTGGATTCAGTTCTTCATAATTGGCTGTCATAATTTCCTCCAGATTGGTATAGATTAATATATACGCTGAAGTAATTTGCCAATCGCGCTGAGTAAACAGATTGGTCGTAGGTCTCCTGGCTCTCCAGAGAGAGGATCAGGATCTTCCTCTTATAAGGGGGCGGCATGGTATTTTCCATCCTACTCTGACAACAGATGTAGTGACAACATAGTAGAAGAGCTTGATCTGTCTCCATTTTCTTCACCACTTTAACGTGGTCTTTCCTTAGATCTAATACCGATGTTGTCCCGAATCTATAATAGAGGATATATCCCTCTTTCTCCATTGTCTTCTTGAATTTGAGGTCAATTACTATGGTGAGGACCTGACCATAGCCCTCCTGCCTCGAGCTGATGACTCGCCAACTCCATGTCTTGACATTGGAGTTCTAGCAAAACTTGTGATACATACCTGCTTGCCTCGATGTGCTGGACGGCTTTCCATCCTGGCTTTTTCTCTCCTTGCCAGAGCAGAGGTGAGTGGTTCTAGCTCGCTCTCTTGCCCTTTGGTTTTTGGTGAAGATGCGCTAGGGCGTTTCTTGGTTCCTTTACTCTCCCCTTTTTCAAGGAATGTTTTTGCCTTTGCGGTCTATTTTTACAATAGTTTCGTTAAAATCAAATGACCAAACAAACCGTAGAAAAAGGGCCCTGTTTACCTTTTTTCTACTTCCTCTTCACACACACTACCTTTCACAGTAATTGAAGATACGGATCTCTTTATTAGCCAAACTCTTATGAAATCAACGATTCAACGATATCTTGACCCTAATAATAAACGTGAACATTTATGGCTTTTAGCAAGATGCGAATAAATATTTTTTAGTAAAAAATAGATGCAGTACATTTAAAAACCAATGCAATGGATTGTAAAAACCTGTAATTTTTATTACAATAACGCATATGCGTAAATAATGTAGAAACTTCCTGGAAGTATTAAAGGTTAAAACACAATCGATATACCATTATTTCATGCCACCACGTGCTGCATGATTATTGAATAAAATGTATGAACCAAAGAAGGGAGAGGCCTTTTATATCACGTTAAAAATGTTACAAATAATGCATTTCTATCCCTCAAATGCGCATAAAAGAAATATCAGACAATATTATTTTGTATCAGTGATTTTAAGATTAACTTCTTCCTTTGTCTTGATGGAATGTTTTGTTCACTTTACAGTGTCGGTTGCTAGTAAGTATTTAGCTAACTATCTTGTTTTATGTTAAAAATATCTCATGAAATTATATTCTACTTTATAGACAGAAAATTCTCAAATATAACAGAAGATATAGTAGGATTCTCTGGATTGGCGAATTCTATGTTCGTCTGCATCAAATTTGAATTTATTGTTAAAGAATGGTCTAGATTACTAATGGATTTAACTGACACAAAACAGTTTGGTAAACCTGACGAATTAGAATTAATATCTGCAAAAATGAATAAATATTCGTTATTTTATTTGGTGTATTGTTTCCTTGGACTATTTGTGTATTCAGTAGTATCTATCTCTGAAACCGGTAAGCTATATATTTGTTTACTTGGCATTATCTTTAAGAGTCCGAGGTAATATGAATGTAGTATTTAGCTTGATTCAAAAGTAATTATGTATCTATTTTTTGGAAAATAATACAAGCTCTCACATTAAACCAATGCAACCAATGTTTTCTTTTATTTTTGTAGATTATTGTAAACAACTGAATAAAGAAAAAAATCTGCATGAAATATGTGGCATGGTAGCACCTTTGTGGTGGCCATCAAACGACATTAACCCTGCTACTAAGTACACAATTGTCTTTTATCAAATATACTCAGTTGGTACGAATATATACACTACGTAAACAGCATTCGATCAAAAAGCTTTATATAAATGAAGGTCACTTGAATGTCATTTATTTTTCAATATTATTCTATATTAAAACGGACACTTAAAACTACATAACAGTTCTGTTAGCTATACCGTCCTATTGCTATAGGGTTATCAAAGGGAAAAAAACAATAAATCATAGGAAAACTTTATCTTAATTATGGAGTTTTTGATCTAAAGAATTTCAAATTCTCATGATTGACCTATACAGCCAGATTTTTTACTATACAGGATTTTATATACCACCATCAGCGAGCTTGTGTTTCTTACCCTGGGAGTGCTCAAAATTACTAACAGTGAAAATAAACCACTTTAAAGAGGTTATTTCAGAAAGTCTACGAACATGAAAATCATGAAGTAAGAAAAAGAAAGTTGGGATTCTGTATCAAATATCATCAAGAAAGTATTAAGGTATATCTTTATAGAAAATATATATTATTACTTTTGTGATTCCCCATATACTATTCGAGTACTTTGAGGCATGTTTTCTTAGGTTGTCTCGTTTTATAACACAGTCCGGCGAATAGTAATATTTAAGAAAATATAGAAAAAAGGTAGATAAAATAATTACTAGTTTAGATTTAAAGGGTTATAGCCAGATTAATATGGGAAATCTGCCCCCGCGGCTTTTTTAACTCAAAATAATTCACCTAAATGTTTAGCTCTTTAACACAAACGGTTTCCGAGATTTTCAAAAAAAAAATATTTTTTCAATTTTATTTTTATTATTATAGTAAAATTCAAAATTAATTATGATTTTTTTCTTATTCTTAAAAGTCTAAAACATGAAAAAATAATATGATCATGATTCTTGAAAGAAAAGCCGATTTTTAGCGGAGGAAAAAAAATAAAATCTTAATTTTTTTAACCTTTGTGAAATATGGCACTCACTAAAAATCGTCAGAAAATATATTTTATACTCCTTTACACTCAGCAATTTTTTAAAATTTTTGAAGTGGTGAAACAATATGAATAAAATTAAAAACTCATTTTTTTTCTAAAATCTTCTGTTTTTAACTAACTTATATTTTGTTTAGTTTTAAAAAATTAGAAACTCATTTTTTACTTTAAATCTTCTGATATTGCTTATTAAACATTATATATTATATATATATATATATATATATATATATATATATATATATATATATATATATATATATATATATATATATATATATATATATATATATATATATATATAAACGGGATTTGGTTTAAGTATTTTATACTCATTTCCAACTACAGCCTATTGCTGCCTTCCGTTACCCTACGCCACACATCTCGATTTAGAGCGTCATCAGCTTCTAGGTTGAGCTTCCATTGCTTCCGTAACCGTTCCGTTCCAAGGATTTTCTAGGTCTACCTCTCTTTCTTCTGCCCTGGGGAGCCATTGAAAAACTCTTTTGGCCACCTGTTCTCCGGCATACGCAGAACATGTCCAAACCATTTTAAGCTGGATTTTCGATTCGATCCAGTACTGTCTCCTCCGATGCATTCATGATACGCCTGACCTCGATGTTTGTCTTTTTTTTCCATCCTAGATATACCTGCACTTCTTCTAAGGTAGTCCATTTCAACAACTTGGATTTTGCGCTTCGCGTCTGCATTCAGAGTCCACAGCTCTGAACCATATCAAAAAATTGACTCCACCAATGTTCTTCCAAAATCTCTTTTTAGTTGTTGCAGATAAGTTTCAGTTCCCACCAGAGGCTGTTAAGACATCCAATAACTTGTTTGCTCTTCTGAATTCGGGTTTGTATTTCTTCTTTGCCCAAACCCTCGTTGTTGATAGTAGCACCCAGGTATTTAAATTTGTCTACTTGTTGAATCTGGACGTTATCATTAATGAAGACTTCAAAACAAGCGTTGGAATTGACAGCAAAGTATTCGGTCTTCTTTAGACTAACCTGAAGTCCCCATTTGTTGTATTCTTGATAAAGCCTCTTAGTCATGAACTCTAGATCGTATGAGTCCTGCGCAATCACGACCTGATCGTCTGCAAAGCTCAAGGTAAATAGTGTGTTGTCCCCAATGGGTATTTCCCATACCTTGACATTTCGTCTTCCATACCCTAAGGGCTACTACTTATTAAACATTATCATTGACAATATTGTCAATCATATTGCTAGGCAATGATTGCGCGTCTGCGCCCAGACTGGGCTTTTCAAAAATTCGTGTCAAGCTGAAGCATTATAACGCCACCTACTGGGATTTTCAGTAACCAGCAACCATATTCCTCTAAAGTTTCTCTTATTTAGGTAACCTAACTATAAACTAGTCTTCATTGTTGATGTCATTGTATATATTAAATTGCAACTAACCCATTAATAACTTCAGTACATTTATTTAGATTTATTATTATTAAGACTATATCTACATTTTACGATCAAATAACTCAGAAATATAGGTAATAGTTTTTATTTTATTTTCTACTATTATCATAAGATATTATTTTCTATGGTTAAATAGTGCTACAGTAGATGGCGTTATAATGCATCAGCTTGACGCGAATTTTTCAAAAATCCAGTCTTTACGTAATCATTGCGCAGCAATTTGATTGAAAATGTGTAATAAGCAATATCATTGTGAATTTGAAGTAAAAAAATATTTTCTATGCACTTTTTTAAACTAAAAAAATATAAGTTAGTTAAAACAGAAGATTTTAGAGAAAAAAAAATGAGTTAATTTTTTTCATATTGTTTGTTCTACCACTTCAAAAAATTCTAAAAAATTCCTGAGTGTAAAGGAGTATAAAAGACATTTTCTGACGATTTTTAGTGAGTGACATATTTCACAAAGGTTAAAAAAATTAATATTTTAATTTTCTTTCCTCCGCTAAAAATCGGCTTTTCGTTTAAGAATCATTATCATATTTTTTTTATGTCTTAGATTTCTAAGAATTAGAAAAAAATCATCATTTTTTGAATTTTACTATAAAAATAAAATTGAAAAAACAGGTTTTTTGAAAATCTTAGGTGAATTATTTTGATTTGACACCAAATTGATCCCCTGAGTGCGAGGCAAAAAAACCGCGGATCAGATTTCCCATATTAATCCGGCTATACCTACCATTTAAATAATAAATCTAATGAACATTATCATAAATAAGTTTATACCCAGTCGCATGGAAATCATAGAAAATAGGAACGTTGTTAACTGAAGGGTAAAGGACAAAGAGAGACAGTTTCACAAGACTGACTTTTACAGAGAAAACCGATTTAATGTTGCCAAATTATATCCTTTTAAAGACACAAGAAGTTATTACTGTATGCTTTATTATTTGGACCTCGTTTGTTATATATAATTACAATTTAGCATGTGTTTGGGACTTGGTATTCTCAACAGATTAAGTTGTTTACTTAAAAAATTCTGTAAAATGGACATCGTTGCTTTCTATCCGTTACCCTTCAATTTTGTTTGACTCTAAAAATTATTGACTCTAATAGTAGATAAATTTTAGAATCTTTTAAATAAATATTTGTAGATTATCTGAAGAAATAAATAAACTAACGATTAAAATTGTGGGACAGCTATCATTTGTAGCTGCGATAGTGTTGAGTTGTATAGGAAATCAAATGCTAAAGGTAGATATTTTAATAAGCATCCCATTGAATTAATATAAAGTCATAACATTTCAGCAATATTCTGTAGGAGCACTAATACATCTAGGGGGATATGCAGTTGCTGTATATCTAATTTGTGAAACAGGACAAGTTATTAAGAACGAGGTAAATTATTTTATTGCTACATAATTTTTATATGTAAACAGGGCCGGATCTACCTACGGGCTGTTTGGGCTGCAGCCCAGGGCCCCGAGGTTACAAGGGGCCCCCAGGCCCCGCGAAAAACTATAGACCCATAGGTGGGAACTGTTGAATCGTGAAATAAAATTAAAATTCAGGTTAAAAGTTTAAGCTAGACAAGATGGCCTTGCCACTATGATGCTGTCAAAGCCTTAAAAAATAATTATGATGACATTATGAAAATTTTCAAAAGTTTCAGCGAAAGTGAGGTTGAGAAAGTTGATTTCCGGAAAAAGGCACGAAATTTATTCAATAAAATGGCGAAACTCGAGACTGCAATTTTGATTATCTTTTGGGAAGAAGTTTTGGAGAGATTTCATTTAGTTAATAAAAAAATACAGAGCCCTGGTTTAGACATTTGTGAAGGCAACAAGTTAATTGTTTCTTTAAAAGACTTTGTGAGCAACATACGACATCAATCAGATCAAATGTTACAGGAATACGACGAAAAAGCTAAAAAATTAAGTACTAGTGTAAGTACATAAACAAGAGACGCATTATCCCAAAATTTTCAGATAAGTCTACAGGTGAATTCTCAGTATACGGCGCAGAAAGATTTAAAGAGACACGTTAAAAGTTGCGTTGGATAAGCTGATTATGGATTTAAATAAAGGAGACAAGTCTATGAGACATATAGCAAAAATTCAAATTTTTAATGGATTTTGCAAGACAAATATATCGAAAACATAGATTTGGAAATTGCACGTCATATTATTGATTACTATCCCGATGACGTAGACGAGCATTTAGTGAATGAGTACATTCAATTAAAATCGTACTTAGTCCAATCTATGTCTGAGTCTTACACCTCTTGCAGTGACATTTTTATGCTCATGTATGAAAATAAACTTATTAACGTGTTCCCTAACTGCTATATCATTTTAAAGATTTTTTTAACATTGCCAATTACTAGCTGTGAAGCAGAACGCTCCTTCTCCAAGATGTCCTATGTAGAAAATAAATATAGGACAACAATGTCGAACCATCGACTAAATAATTTATCACTTCTTTCCATAAATTGTGTGATCTAACTTAAAAGACTTGGAATGTGATGACCAAATAACTGTCAATTTCTGTGACTACAACCTATCAATTTATTTTACTAATTCATAATAAGTAAATAAATAAAATTGTTATATTGTTTTTATATTCTTATAAAATATCACTATTTGCGGTTTCTCTCTCACCCAAAGTTTGTCTGGAAGAGATTGCTACCACAGCAATAAGGTCGCCTTTTATTACAACTAATACTTGCGTAGATTTAAGTAACATTTATGTTACTTAAATCCCCTATCTAAATACCGAAGTCTACAGCAGAATAGGTACAGAAAGATAATAAAAGCAATATAATAAAAATAAGAAAAACATCATACTTAGGGGCATATATTGAGAAATGAAAAAATACCACGTCTTACAATTGATAGTTAAGGGTAAGATAGAAGGAAAGAGAGGTCTCGGCAGGAAGAAACTATCTTGGTTGAAACATCAAACTGGACTTACCTAACTTTTGAAGAACTTATAAGGAAAGCCGAGAATCGTGAAGATTTTGCCAATGTGATCGCCAACCTCCACGAAAGAGACGGCACGTAAAGAAGAAGAATAATAATATATCATTATAGAAACAGTTTTTTGATATGGCTATTAGTTGAGTAGTTATGTAGGCCCCTAAGTAGTTTCAGCCCAGGGCCCCACAAATTCACGATCCGCCCCTGTATGTAAATACTTATAACACTTGACGGCTTTATATGAATATTTTTATTTTTGTAAGTTTATTTTATGGTCTTGCATTCGCAAAGTCTTATCGGCTTTCGAATAGATCAAGCGTTTTCCAATGCTGCTTTCCGTGTAATGCTGTGTTCCTCAAACAATTGTAAAACCCACCTTTTTGTTGCTGGGTCGAAGTTTTTTATTCTGTTTGGTGTAGATATCTTCTAAGCCTGCTGCTTTCCCATTCTTCATACCGTTTAAGGCGTAGTAGATTTTTTTTAAACTGTATGGATGTTCCAGGATGTTAATCTCTCTCTAATTTTGTTATTCTAGTTCTGTTTTCGGATTTTCCATTCTTCAGTAGCTGATGGCCACCTGGTTAGGTTTGATGTTACTGACTTGTTTCCTTTCAACTGGGTCGCTATCAAGTTTTTTTAGTAAATTCCCTGCGATCTTACTATTGTAAGTCATATTAAGTTGCTCTACTTTTAACCGTGTTAAAGAGAGATTTTTACCGAAAAATAGTTGTCGCAGTTTGGACACATATATATTTTTCTATAATCACTAATTTATGTAACTATTTGTTATTTTGCATATTAATTAATATATATTTTCTGGTAGTTTGCGTTCTTGTGTGTTATAGGGTTGTTAATTTGTTTATTATTCGCAGCAAGAGCTTTATGGTTTGAAATATGGCAGCCTCAGCCCCCCGCTCGTCGATGACGACGCGAAGGGACGAAGTCGGCAGAAAAATCAATAATGCATGCGTTCTCAATAGGCAGTGTTGCCATTCTGTTCCCCTATAAGTCTGTCGAGTGAACAACCTGTAGATGAAATGATGTTAGTAATATAGCTAGCAGGGGTACTAGACCAATTTTTGCTCGATAGCATGTTTTCAAATCAACATCGATCACGCGAGCCGAAGAAGTATTGACCTTGATTAATTTGCAGGTCATTTCTAAAAGAAATAATAATTCTTGTTAGTAAGGTAGTTCTTGTAAATTTACCAGAGGCTGTTGAAGAGGACCTTAATGTAATTGTTGGGGTGTAGGTTTTAAGTAGGCAAAGCAGCATTTGAAGTACCCTCTTTTTTTGCAGCTTTAAAAACCTACCCCAACAATTACATTAAGGTCCCCCCAACATCTGGTTAATTTACAAAAAACTACCACACTAGGGGTATTTCTTTAGAAATGACCAGCTAAATTAATCAAGGTCAATACTTCTTCCGGTTCGTTCGTGGATCGATGCGGATGAAAAACATGCCATCGTGCAAAAAGTAGTCTGAGAATATTCCGCTAGCTATACTACTGACGTTCACGGAGTTTAGGACCAGGAAATATAAATATATATTTTAGACAACCGGTATAAATGATACTCTAATTGAGTGCAATTGGTATGAAGATTTAAAATTGTCAAAAGACATGAAATTAATTATGCAGCGTTGCCATAAGCCCGTATCTATGACAGCGTACTTGTTTGGTGATTTTGACTACGGCTTATTCATAATCGTAAGTTAATTTTAAAGTATTGTATCAATTTTAGTTAAATATTTTATTACTCTCCAGATAACCAAGACTACGTATTCATATCTCGTTGCTCACGAGAACAAGTAACGTTGATTAAGTTTATGCAGTTTCCTATGTTTGAGTAACACAAACATTCTGAGAAGTTAATTTTTTTCTAAATTAACACTACTAATTGTTACTCTTCTGCTGTAATGAAGGGCTACGATGTAGAATAAAATTAGAGTTTACATATATGTTTACATCTCATATAACATTTTATAAAACACAATAGGTAGGAGTATGGAAGCAAGGATTAGAGATGTATGGGACAACTCAATAATTTATTTCCTATACCGGGTTGCCTCTTAAAGTGGCTCACCCCTATAGCTTTTTAATTTGTTCAGACAAAAAACGAGAGATCTAATTTATGTTAAGAATATGTCATAAATTAGGATTGATTGACGTATTCAATTGTTTTTGGTCACTTCCTGTTTCCCGGAAATGACTACAACTTTTGATTTTTAAATGACACCCACGGTATTTGTTTACTTTATTCGATAGAAAATGACATTTTGAATAAAATGACATATCACATGTCAACTTATGACATTTCCGCATATGTTTTATTTGAAATTATAACTTGCGGTTCGTAATAAAAATTTGATTCGAAATACCAAGTGTGTGGTATTGAATTATTCGTAAAAAAACAAAAATTTCCAAATATGCTAATGAGCCATCCTCGTTCCATTTGAAAAAAAATGAGATATGATTAAAAATACGATTTGGGTATTTTCTAACTGGCCAGGATAAGACACTAAAAATATTACACAATCCTATTTTTCCAAGGCTCCTAGATTAAGAATTAGTGTTTTTAACATAGCCATGGCACTCTAGATTGAAATTTAAAATACAATTTTTTATTAAGCGAGAGAGTAATACAATTTTTTGTTAAATCACTTTTTCACCGGTAGTGTGTTGCTTTCTCTTGTGGAGGTGGACAATTTTTTTTAAACATTTCAGTATTAGTATTATCTATATTTTGTTTGGTCCATATTTTCATGCAACAGTTTTAAATTTTGACACTTAGGTATTTCAATAAAAAAACTCGTGGTTTTTATTCAAACACAGAAATAGTTTAAAAAAAGTTTTAAGGAATCAAATAATGTATAAAATTCCTAAATAACTGCTATGTCACTTTTAAAACCGCTGATACATAAATATTTATTTTAATTTATATGTTTTAAATTTTATCTTAAATTAATGTATTTACTTTTTTTCTAAAAAATTCCTGAGTGTAAAGCCGGTCCCAGACACTACGTGCATTTGGCGAATATTCGGTATTCGAGCTTATTCGCGTAGCGTCCGTCATTTTCCTGGCGGTTGTCGGTAAACTGACACGAATCAAAGGAGCTCGTAGTGCGGCGTAGTCAACTTCGGAATTACTCCCAGACGCTACGGCTATTTGTTTACGTATTTTTTTGTTTTAGCGGCGCGCTCCCCTACGCGTTGCTCTACTACGGGAAATATTTGTCATTGGGCGCATTTTTACAAATAACGTAGCGTGTGGAAAGGTGGCCGAAGCCGCAGTACATTATTCGAATGTTTGCACATTCGCCAAATGCACGTAGTGTCTGGGACCGGCTTAAAGGAGTATAATTTTTTTTCGAGCTTTTTTTATTATGAACAAAAATTGATATTAAAATTTTATACAAATGTACCTATATGTTGTCAAAAATAAATGTTTAATAAAATGTAAAAATAAAAGCCTTTTATTATTAAAATTGTTTTATCTGTACAATTAAATTGTTTAAAATTGTTAGTTAAATTTTCTCAATGAATGTGTATATCAAGTATGAAAATCCAATTTTTATTACTGAGTTGAAGTTGAACACAGACAGTTTCCAATTTTCGGGATCAGGATTCCGTTTTGACATCTTATTATTTTTAAGAGCTTGTCTTATTATTTTTAAGATCTTAATCTTATTATTAATAAGAACCTTTAATCACGGGATTGACTTTTATTATTACCACGACAAGGTGCACGGCGAGTACTATGTTTTTACCCTTATTGTAATAGTTAAATTTGTTCTTATTCTAATACAAGTACAATAAAAAAATAGTCTCAGTGGAGATCTACGCAGATAAGTTTACGTATTGAAGTTAGTTATTCAAGATTATTTATTAATGTAAAAACGTTTCTTGAAATATCTTATTAAGTAATTTCTAAAAGAAAAAATACTTCCGGGTAATACCTTGGTGCACTATACAATCAAAATAAAGCATTTACTATATAGAACTATAAATTGGGACAAACTTAATTTGTTTGTTCAGTATTCAGTTATTCCTTACAACGGGGTTTGGAATGTACGTACCGAAAAAAGATGGGGCATTTTATGCCTCTTTAAATTTAATGAATGTTTTGTATTATTATCCATACAATTCAGATTTGAGAAATGTTCTGAAGTATCGTATAATATCGGCATTGCTACAAATAACGTCAACCTTTGTATTGGTAGAATGTGTACTACACATGCCTATGTCAATAATTGGTAAGCTATACAGCTAAAGTGTAACTATTACAAATATACTTATAGTCAAAACTTTAAATGTTACTATGCCATTACTCGCTGACGAGTATTTGACACGCATCAGAAGATGGTTACGCAAAGCGTTTCCTGTCATGAGCTTTTCTGTGACTGAAAAGCCCAATACGTGATGTTATCTCTCTTCCGCACTCCGGACATTCAAAAATCCCATTACTTTGTTGCCTCTTTACTTTTTGGTTGTCGCCATTAACTGAATTCACAATTCTCCTCTATTGAGTTCTATTGTGCGCTGCTTCCTCCCACTGATGCTGCATACTTATCTCCTTTAAGTTTTTATGAAAAACATCCTTGTATCTTTTGAGTTGTCCACCTGGTTTCCTCTTACCCTCTACAAGTTCACCGTAAAGAAGAGATTTCGGTAGACGGTTTTCTTGCATCCTGCATACGCGGCCAGCCCATCTTAAGCGAGATTTAGTTATCATGACTTCAGCGCTCTCGCAGCTTGCTTTTTCAAGGACTGATACGCTTGAGACATGGTGGTACCATTTGATTCTTAACAGTGGTCTAAGGTGTCTCTGTTGCAACTTGTTTAATGCGCTCGTGTGCCGACGGAACGGCACCCAGGTCTCGCTTCTATATAACATGGTGGGGATTATTACTGCTCGATACGCTGCAAGTTTCGTTTTTGTGCTCAAGTCATGATTGTAGAAAACCCTGTCTTTTAATTTCCAAAATGCTCTTCAGGCGCTGCTGATTCTGTGCTGAATTTCAGAGTCGATATTTGCCTTTTCCGAAATCAAACTGCCGAGGTAATTAAATTCCGATACATATTCCAATAGTTATTCTCTGATTTTTATAGCGCTGTTATGATTTTCCGGGGGAGTGCACATGATTTTTGTTTTATCGATGTTCACTTTAAGGCCCAAAGTATCGTATGCCCAGGTATATGTGTTCAGCATTTCCTGTAATTGCTGTAACGTATTTGCAACTAGAGCGCAATCATCAGCGTATTGGAGTCCTGTGATGAATTTTATACGTGTTTTTGCCCTGAGTCTTTTTATGTTGAACAGACCGCCGTCATACCTGTATCTAATACCCATTCCTCTTTCCTGCAGTTTGCTGTCCACTATAACAGAGAGCGCTGCCATGAATATGTTGAATAGGAGGGGAGCTAGGACACATCCCTGCCTAACTCCTGTATTTGTCAGGAAGGGATCTCTCAGTGATCCATAATGTGACACTCTTGACTTGTTGTTGTTATGGAGACTCCAAACTTTTGCATAATTGCCCAAAGAATCCAACATAAAGTTTACTCTGCTGTTCTTTTACTTTATCCTGTAGTTGGCGGACGGAGAATATGGAATCAACGTTACCGCGCTTCGTGCGAAAGCCCGTTTGCGATTCTGGAAGGATTTTTTCTATATGTGGGTGAAGGCGGTTTGACATAATTTTTGCGAGAACTGTTCCTCCGATAACCAGTAGTGAAATTTCTCGGTAGTTTCCGCAATCTGATGTACTCCCTTTGTTCTTAAATATATTCACTATATTCGCGTTGCGAAAGTCCTGAGGTACCTCTCCGCTTTCCCATATGACATCGAAGGGAACCTTAAGATGACCAATAAGTTCTTTTTTTTTTCACAATAAGGGGCCGTCCTCTGCCGGAAACACTGCGACCTGTGAGGCCTATTGTGTTTGTCCCCTTTCTATATCTGCACCCATTCTCCTATCCCTGTGCCCTGCACTAACTTATGCAGGTCCTTGATAGGATGGGAGCATAGTTCCTCCGGTTCTAGCCCTAGCTCTCCCAAATAAAAGTGTCGCTTGCGATCAGAGCCTCGCAGTGACATATTATGTGTTCCCGCTGTTTCAGGATCTTTATCACAGAGTCTGCAGCAAAAGACTTCCTTTGATACAGATTGAACTTGTTCAGGTAACACTTGACAGCCATATGTCCTGCGTCAAGAGGCCTGTTGTAATCCGCAATTTATTCCTGCTAAGCATTAGCAGTTTTTTTGCGGTTTTGGAGCTAGATCCTTGGATAAAAGCCTTGCTGTGCCTGTGCCCCTGTCTGTTCCTCCAGTGGACATTCTGCTTTTCCCTGATCCAGAGTTTTAATAAGTTCTTTACTAGCACACTTATAGATTTCCGCTGGAATCGCGTCACAGCCAGCCGATTTGTTGTTTTTAAGTTGTTTTATGGAGGCCTTTATTTCCTGTTCCGTTATTGGGATATATAATACATCGATGCTGTTATACTGAGGTATTGTGTTTAGTGCTTGCATATTGGGGATATTGTCTTGGTTAAGGATATGGCTGTAATGCTCTTTCCAGCCATTTCTGATTTCTCTTCCTCTTTTAGAAGTTCATCGTTTTGTGCCTTTAATGGGCAGCTTACGTTCTTAGTTGGGCCGTATACTTCTTTTACAGCCTCGAAGAATTTACGATAGTCGATGAAGTTTCTTCGAAGCGTGTTGTTGGCTGCTTTAAAGTTGTCCACCAGCCTAGGATTGTGTGGATTTGCAGTGACTGCTTGGTGTGCTCTATGCTTTTGTTCCAATAAAGCCTGTATATGTGGGTGATTTTCGTTAAACCGGTTGTTTCTTTTTGTTGGATTTTCCCAGTACTTCTTCGCTGGTATTATAAATCGCATCCATCAATTATGTCCAGCCTTGTTCAGCTTCCGAGATTTAGGTTATGGGTGGAAGTGCTTCTCTGATGGCTTCCCGGAGGGCGTTGGCGGTGTCGTTGTTCGCTTTGACTCCGTACGTTCAATCTGGTCATGTAGTTTTGCTTTTTGCAGTGTGGATGTTTGGGTTTTAATTGAAGTTTCATTTTCAAAACTACAAGTCGGTGGTCAGTACCACATTCGGCTTCTATTCTGGTTTTTGTAAGTCTGACATCTTTCAGATGCTTCCTTCGAACGATGATGTGGTCCAATTGATGCCAGTGGTCTGATCTGGGATGTTTCCAGGTACCTTTAAACTTGTCTTTCAGCTTGAACCATGTATTGGTGATGCAAAGGTTGTACTCTGTGCATGTTGTTAGCAATCGTTCACCATTGCTATTTACGTTTCCTATTCCATGTTTTCCCAATACGTCTGGCCATATGTCTTGCTGACTGCCGACACGTGCATTAAATTCACCTAGCAAGATGATTCGCTCCTGCTTTGGAATTCGTTGGAGAGCATTTTGTAGATCTTGGTAAAATTTATCCTTATCCTCAGCCTTAGCGTCTAAGGTGGGAGCGTAGGCACTAGTGATATTGACGTAAGTTTTATCTGATATGGGGTACCTTAGGGTCATGAGACGTTCGGAGACTCAAATGGGCACTTCTGTTAAACTGGCGGCGATTTTTCGGCTTTTCACTTGCAATGGGCTAACGCCCATGAATTTTACTGTGTGTGGCAGGGTCGCCCTTCCAAAAGAAGGTGTAATGCTCCTCAGTCAGACTACCTTCATATGCAAAGCGAGTTTCGCTAAGAGCGGCAACATTTATAACTTAGGCCGCGTGGAGTTCTATGAGACCATTGAGCAGTTTCTTTCTTTCTGTCGATTTAGAGTTTGTCCTGTCCAGGAGAGTGCGGACGTTCCACGCCGCAAACGTGGAACACTGATGTTTTTTGTTTCTCCAATGATACGCTCGAGTAGGCACCCCCTCCCGGAGATCCGATCGGGGGGGAATTTTATCTCCGGACGATGATTTTGTCCTACTCAAATGTTCCATCTTTGATGAATGTTAGCTGCGTAAAAGGTTAAACTGTGACGGTTACGCTGCCGCACAATTTGGCTGCAACTGTAGCACGGGATGACAATGGCACAGTGAGGACTGAGACGACAGTTCCCTTGTGCTACGTTCTCGGCCGGGTAGGAGTAGTCTACTTCCCCTCGTCCCCGAGAGATGGTAGGTCTGAGGGATGTATAAGGTTATACCGCATATACTCGGACGTCAGAGCCTCGTTTGTTGGTTTTAAACAGGCGTGCACCACTGTGAAGGTAATAGTTGGACTTTTGGGTAGCTAGGTTAACCCAGCATGTAACAATTAAACAAGAAAACAAACCAACACGGCGGCGTCTCGATCGATTTCAGGAAACGTGGGAAAACTAAATTTTATAACACGGACTTATTTATTCGTACCATTTTGTGAAATAGCACGAGGCGATCAAGGTCAACCGTGGGTTTGGCTTCAGAAAAATAATAGTAAACATGGAGTATTGAAAAAATATCCCACATTTGTAATGGAAGGAATGTAACACCCACTGTATAAACGATATAAAAAATTAAAAACAGTTATAGAGGTGAACCGCTTTTAAAAAAAATTAAATTGGCTTATTTCCTCTAAGGTTACCCAAGAGTATTTAGTTTTAATCATTGTCTCATAGTAAAAAATATATCTCCAAAACTTAAAAATTCGTAAAAACCTGCAGTGACTAACTGTTCTGGCGGTCCGCTTTTATAGGTTATAATCCACGGTGTTAGGTTTTTAATAAAAGTAAATAATAAATATCATAGAATTATATTCGACAGAAGAGAAAACTCTTCTCGTTCTAAAAATCTACTCTACAAACGTTGTTTGGATATATTATATCAAACATAAACGAGTGTGGAATTAACGAAATATTGGATCGTAACAACGGTATATTTTGAAACGTCTAGGTTTACTTATTTCACCGAGATTTATGAAAAGAAAGTCCTTTGCCTCGGTTACAGATACCGCCACGTTTTAAAAATAGCTCAAAACGAAAACGGTAATTTGAAACGAGGAACAACATATTCAAACGCCAAATAATATCCCCCACGCCCTCCTCAAGAGTAGTCAAGTTTTTGAGGCGCTTTAAGAATCGGAAGTAGGTCGAGATAAACCGTAAAAAGTTGGTCAAGACAACTGGAAATAAATCGAAATGCGACAAAGTTGGGCGACGAAACGCGATCTTGGCCTGTTTCGAAGAGTCCTCCGCATAGTGTAGAGCTATTTTTTAAGGTTTTACCTGAATCGCCGAATACAGACAGAAGGCGAAATAAAGATACACAAACAACGATAAAGTTAAGAAAAAATTATAACTCTACCTTTTTATGGATTTTTTTTTTAATTTTCTTTTACGATTTCAACCATAGATATACAGAGTGTCCAAGGCTGAGCGTGCATTAGAAGTTTCTAGAGGGAGAACGTATAATATCTTAATCGGAGATATTTTTGCCACATTAATGTTCACAACGAGATCTATCCGATTTAAAAAGATATTTTTCACATATGGCGGAACTTCGTAAATACGAAGTTTGACAACTTTTCTTATTTAATGGGTGTCCCCATGTTTTTATGTACATACTAAAATTTCTTACTGTAAAATTATATGAATATTGATGTTAAACACTCTATTCTTAACATTAACCGTTTTTGGGAGAAAAAAAATATTTAAAATTTTTGGACGAAAAAAACTACCTGTGAAAAAAATTTGTATAGCCCTAAAAAGTTCAAATTTAGGGATTACCACAGTCACTGTGACATAAAGAGAAGACATGGTGACTATTTATTTTAAAAATTAAACTGTTCAATGTCATATAATAAATGACGGCTAGCTGTTCATGGAGTGAGGTTGATTAAAAATGATCATAAATATTTTTTTTCAAATGGAAACGCACTTTTTTTATTTTTTTTTTTTTTTTTCTTTAATTTCAATCATTATTAACTATATATCCTATATACCTATATATCCTATACCTATATATCCCTATACCTAAATAAATCTTTTAAGTTATCTTTAAGATTTAGTTTGAAAAACGTATATTTTCTTACATTTATTCTAGCTTCCTTTTGACATTAAGTTCAAACGGTCAGACAATGTATTTCCATCTGTCAGAAACAAATTATTGTGAATTCCTATAGTATAAAATATTAAAAAAAAAAATTTAAAAAAAGTGTTATTATAAAAATATATTAGCGTATTATTTTGCCTCTTTAGTGATATCTAATAGTGATATTATTAATAATAATGCAGCATATTATTAATCAGAAAAAGGCAATATAAAGTTGGCTCCCTTGCGAAAGTAGCTGCTTTTTGAATGAAATACGTCACAATATGATAACGAAGCCCAAGATCTATTTATTTTACATCCACTTAGCATGGAGTCTACTTGGAGGCTACTGGTTAAAGTCAAAGGAAAATATACGCTTTAAAACTAAATCTTAAATAGCTTAAAGTAGTTTATTTTGGAACGTAGCAGAGTTAAAGGTAGCATCGAATTAAAAGAGCCTTTTTAACTGTAGAGATATATAAATAAAATTGGAACCATTTAAAAATGATTTATGATTTATTTAGATTAGATTTTTTAATGCTCAATCTACTTGACAGCTACAGTCGATATTATATGACATTCAATTTAATTAATCTTGAGAATAGATAATACATGTTTCTCTTTATGGCATTAATAATATTAATCACTAAATTTGACGTTTAAAATATACACACATTACGAGGAAGGCAGTTTTCTCAGAAACGGTCAATGTTAGATATAGGAAGTGTTATCAAAATTCATAAAATTTTACAAGAGGAATTAAGAACATAATAAAATGATATAAAAAAAAACATTTAAAATAAGAAAGTTAGCAGCTCAACTTCCATTTGAAGTTGCCATATTGAAAAAATATTACAATCGATAGATCTGTTAATGAAAACAAAATCTCCAGTAGATATTATGGATTCTCATTCTAATACACGCCAATAGGACATATGTATATTTTGTGTATATTTGCGTAAACTTTTTTTTTTAATTATTTTGGTTTATTTTTCTGCAACTGATCTGTCATTGACATTGGACATTGATCTTGCAAAGAATGCACATAAGTCTACGGAATGCACAGAATGTCTACAAAATTACAACCAGTTGTAAATAAAAAAAAGAGAAGTACATTTAAAATTAACATATGAGTAACGAAACTTTCTGATAGTGATAAAAACGAGAAGAATGTCATAGATTATGTATCTTGTTACGCAAAAATGAATAGGGTGTTATTGTAGAATTGTAGAATGTTTAGGAGAGGGGTTAATCACCGCGACAGTTATGACAGTCGAAATACACAGATACACTTCTCACGGACGACATCCGCAGGACGCACCTGCACTTTTGCCTGGGAACCTACAATTCAACCAGTTTACTTAAAAACTAAAAGAAGGGGTTTCTTCACAAATCAAGTGTAGATTTTAGTTTTAGTTCTTGTCTAGCTATTGTACTTGTAACATTCGATTGCTGTTCCGTAAAATAAATTTAAAGTTTATTCAAAGATTTGTGTTTTTAAAAATACATCTTTCTGGGACTGAAACGTAACTGGCGCAGTCGGTAGGATTTGTGCGGGTACAATTTTCGGTACGAAAGTGTCTATCGGACTTTGCATCTTGTGGTTTTCAACAGCAGCAGAATCAACCCCAAGGCAACAGCGGAGAACTCGAGAAGGGACTGGAGACTACGAAAAAAAGTAAGTGCCATTCCTTTTTGTCTCTTCCAAACCTCTGCTTAAGGTTTTAGGTCGGGATAGTTAGGTTCTGTACATCGCGTACTTTTCGCAGTTCATTGAGAACAATTTAGATTTAATTCAGTTTATCGAAGAGACACGTAGATTTAAAGAAACAAAATAATTCAAATATTTTTTTTTTGGTTTTAAAAAATAGTCTAGTTTTATGTTAAAGAAAGTTATTTTAGAAAGTAGCAATTATTTTAGTAGATTTAAATAGAATAATTTTAGTTCCTTGAATAAAAGGTGGTATTATTGTAGATCAATTAAGAGTGAATTTATCATTTTCAAAGATGGAAAATCTGATAGAAATTTCCTAGCAGAAAATAATTGCAGCTTCAAAAATGAACGAACAACAACAAGTAAGAGCTGGGGGATCTTTTTAGAAATCCAAACTCAGAAACATTAAACCTTATGATGGAAATGTAAATACTCTTAATAAATTTATTTTAAGATTTTAAGAAAATTTTATTGGCAGCTTCTATAAATCATTAAAAGGGACAAAGTTTAAGTATTATATATTTGAATGTATTCAGGGAAAATTGATAGGAATTAAGAAGCCAAGAATTATGGTGAGTAAAGCACCAAATTGACAGATTAAGGCCTCTTTTCAAGTATAACAACACTAATTCAAAGTTTGCCGATCGACAGAGATTTAAGATTATCTCATTACAGAATTAGCACTAGGACCCACATCCAACATAAAATGAATCCATGGGACGGGCAGTTTGCAGTGGTTCCCAGTGCAGAGGGTGAATGGGAGGCACTGCATGCACTGACTTTGAATTAGAGGCAGCATAGAGAGAACAGGCATTTAGGACAGGGAGGCTTGACAGGAGCTGGGCAAAAGGACATGTGACTGGGATTTGCAAAGGTTTGGGGCTGTGCTGGTGTAAACTGAGGCTGGGCACGAATTCATGACTGGGTGAGGCCATATAGGCTAGATAGAGAACACACTAATAATCCAGATAATTTTACACAGTTTAATCCTCAAAATAGTCGAAATAAGGTATAATTTTGGTAATAATCAAAGGAAAAATCCATATGCTGAAATGTAATTTTGTAAAATGAATTTTGGTAATAATTCACAACAAAAATATGCTTGTAAGCCTTCTCAGCCTATAAATGTACAAACGGTGGTGCCACCACAAGATTTCAAACAGATCAAGGAAATTATTCCGGGCCTCTAGGAAATGTTTTTAAGCCTAAGAGCCATTACCCTGCCAGTCCAAGCCCTAAAGCCAGGAACCGATGTCTACCGCATCGCGAATCCCAAGTTTAAATTCTAGTAGGGGTAGTTTTCAAAATCAAAGGTTTTAGAAATCGACAACAAATGTATGACAATAAATCGATTTGGTTTTGAAGAAATTTATTTTCTAACTTGAGTACGATCAAAATAATTCTGAACAAACCGAATATCGATTACAATCAAGCTTATTACGATCAAGATTATAATCAATCAGATAACAATTATAATGACGAGCAATATTGTCAAACATATGTTGATGAAGTAGTATCTCTAATGGAACAATCCAGAAGTTATAATGAAATTTTCAAAAAAAAAAAAAAAAAAAAAAAAAAAAAAAAAAATTAAATATTTCTTCTAATGATACCTGCATATATAGAATTTTCAAACCTCGCCTTATATTAGATTATTGAAAAATCATTACAGGAGTAGTAAATCAATGAATTAAGACCATCTATAATCAGACAATATTTTCTACAAAATGTATTTATCACCAAACAAATAAAATTAGGTTAGCTGTAGGCACCAAAGGAATAAAATTTGAAGCAACACTACCACTTTTCCAAGAATTTGGGTTAAACCATAATTTATGTCTTATACTTTTTGATTTTCACGACTATTTTCATGGTGTTATCGGACTCAATGATTTAATTACTATAGATTTAAACATTGATTTAATAAAATAAGAACTTATTGGTAAAAGTATAAAATACCATTTAAATGGAATCAGTTTGTGATATAAGGTAGCAGAGCTATGTCACCAAAACAAACAACTCAGGGGACATTGAAAATGAGTATTAATGATTTTTTACAAGACCTAGACTTAAACGAGAAGAACTTACTCTTTAAGGCTATAGATTCAGACCAACCAAAATCAAAATTATTTCAGACATTCAAAATTAAATTTAAATCGTCAAATTAGCATCCAGAAACACCAACAGATCTCGAAACTGTACATACTTCAGCCGAAAATCCAGTGATGGGCATACCGATGTCAGAAAAACCAATAAACACATTTAAGGAAACCAGTTAATGTATACACCGGAGATATCGAAACGCATTAAATGTAGTTTCACTAAAACCTTTCGATTATACTCGTATATACGTCACAATATCAAACAGAAACGATACTCCAAATTATAGTCAAATTATTAAAGATTTGTAAGATACAAAGAACAACATACACTTGGTGTTTTAAGTGACCCAAATTTTGCAAAGACATTTTGCAGTAACGATTCAAAATTTATTCAAAGGAAATTCGTTGTATCCGATTAGTCAGTGTTTTAAAATTTTTGGAGATATTGAGGACAAAGAGGAACAAATTAGAAGAATTAAAAATTATACCATGAAACATGTCATCCTTGGGTATAGCCAGAGGTAAACAATCTTTATCTTTAAAATTTTATTGTGAAATGGGATGATATCGAAATTATATTAATAATTGTAGGATTTGTCAGGAAAAACAAAATTACGACAGACACCCCTCCAGTGAATTAAGGATTTGAAGATTTACACCAACTAGTTCAAAACTATTCGAACATATTCATATAGATACATTTAAGATCTCAAATGAAATTTATCTAACGATTATCGACACTTTTTCGAGATATGCACAAGCCTACTTGTTGCCACATCTCTCCGGAACCGTTGTAATAGAAAATCTCTTTAATTTTACTAGTCATCACGGGTTACCTCTAAAAATTACTACCGATAACGGCACTGAATTTAAGAATAAAGAGATCTTGAGACTTTTACCAAACTCACAAAGTCAGATTTACATTATACCACTTGAAAATTCCAACTTAAATTCCCCGGTCGAAAGATTTCATTCGACTATTATCGAACATTATCGATGTTTAAAAGGAACAAAATAATAGTTTTACATCAGAACAACATGAAAGGCATACAGGCATAATAATTCCAATTACATTTGCGTAACAAAGTTTACCCCGTTTGAAGTAATTAAAGGACACATAAACAACTTAAATCCGTTTGATTTAAACGATCATACCATCATTTAAAATTATATACAAAATCACAAAGAGGTGCCAAATCAAGCTCTATAGAGCAAATGGCCATAACTAGTCAGGGAAGAGAAATATCATAGAAAAGATCAATCAGAACAGGTCCGACCCACCTGATTTCGTTAAGACAGATACAGCATATTAAAACCAAATCTAGAAATAAAGATTTACCCAAATATAAAATAGACGTCATCAGAATCAAAGAGCTGATATTTAAAGGTTCGGACAGATAAAGGGAACTTATCATAAAACAAAGGCGCACGTAAACCAAAGATGTACAAAATCTTACTACGTTACAGAATTTGACAATGCTGCCCCAAAATCTTGACTGGCATGGATGATGTTCCAGGTCCAGCTAAGGCTCGATGCCACCAGGGGAGAGAGATCTCCAAGTGTGGCTTAAGCACTTAGGGGTTAATATTGCCTTAAGTTAGAACACTTAGGGAATTAATTTACATGAAGTATGCTATACATTATATAGATTTAAGAGATATAATCGAACAATTTAAAATTATTGAACAGAATTCTTTATTTTACTAGAAAATTATTTAAAGAGAAATGGCAGTAATCCTATGTCCTTTCATGGTATATCTGAGAATTTGTTATCTCGAACAGATGTTTTAATTAAAACAACTGTAAAAAAGGTGAACAATCTCAGCCCACACATACGTAATAAGAGAGCACTTTTAAACATTGTGGGTAAAGCGCAGAAATGGCTATTCGGCACTCTTGATGTCAATGACGGAGAAAGATACGATAAAATTATAAATAAATTAAATCAAAATCAAAGAAAATGTGACCAGGGAATTAAAACCTACAAATTTCCTTTCAAAAGAAATTTAATTGATCATTATAATAACACTTTAACCACACTATATAATAACCAAAGTTTGAAATTATGGCCCTACAAAAGATTCCAAGAAAATGTAGGGATAAGTATAAATAAAATATTAATGATTTTATAAGTTTTCAAGGGATTTTTGTCTGGAAATAAATTTGGATTTAAAATATAATAGCATTTTGGACAATGGCCAAGAGACGCCAATTATGTTCGCAAAATTAAACACTTTACACAATTCCATATTACCAAGTTCAGAGTTAGAGAAAATGATAAGGTACTTAAAAACGATCTATGACATAAAACAAATTCCAAAAAATTTAATAACATTTCTATCCTATTATCAGATTTTTGGGACACAAGTTTTCAGATTCAGAAGTAATATATTACAATACACGTACCAATAGTCGAAACTAAAACCTTAAGTTTTTACCATTTATACCCTATAATCCAAAATCACCAAGCTTTTTAATTTCCCCAAATGCTCCTATTTGGCACAAGAAAATTCAACAAGTCAATTCGAAGAAGATGTTTGTCCATCCCTGGAAAACACATTCTACTGCACAGAAAATTTCCACCCACCAGATGAATGTACTCTTCAAATAATATCCAATCAATCCCATCCAGAAACTGCTGACCTAGTCAAACATTTTACGTAAAATGTATCTGAGTACAAATCTGAAGATCAAGGGTTTAATAGTCCCAGTGAAGAAGAAAAATGTTTTCAGATGCAAGGTTGATCAGTTTCTCGGGGAATTAATAAAATAGCTGGCTGCAAATTTCGAAAATTGTCAAATTAAGAATCAATAATAAAATATTTTAATAATCGATAGATCCAATGAAAGGAAGACTAGCTAATACCAGTATGGGTTTCAGAAAATAACACAGAATAGAATTGCTTGAATTGATCAGTATTAGTAGATTCTAAATTTTTAGAAATGTCTTTACACAGAATGGAAGTGTAGTGATCAATTTGCAATGATATTTACATGGCTACAACGCAGTCAGTCAAGTTATGTATTCCTCATTGATTTTAATTTACTGTTTTTTATTTTGTACTAATGTGGCATTGCTCTGTTTTCAAGAAGAAAGAAGTGATGTCTTTCATCAAGAAGTTTAAGAAACCACCATCCCCCAAAGAAGAATCAATCAATGACTCTTGCCAAAGATGGCTGGAAATATCTTTTTTTATCTTAAGAGGGAGGAGTTACTGACTGGTCAAGGAAATACACAGATACACTTCTCACGGACGACATCCGCAGGACGCACCTGCACTTTTGCCTGGGAACCTACAATTCAGCACTTTGCCATAAGAAGAAGTTTCTTTACAAATCAATGTAGATTTGATTTTAGTTCTTGTCTAGCTATTGTACAGGTAACATTCGATTGCCTGTTCCGATAAAAATAGAATTTAAGTTTATTCAAAATTTGTATTTTTACAAAATACACATCTTTCTGGGACTGAAACGTAACAAACCTTACAAGATCTATTGTGTGTTTCCCCTTTCTTAGGGAGTTATAACAGAGTTCTTGATTCCTTAGCACAGTCTCAGGTAAAGGCCGGTATCTGAGAGCACCAGAAATAATCTGCATCTCGGCATCAATACGTACCAGTTTATGGCACGAACAGTTTGTGGCCTTTTTCCTCAGAATCTACATTTACCGTTGTTTCTCAGCTTCCAATCTGTGGTGTGTTCGTTGGGGAAGTGTGCTGTGAGAAACTATATATTTACAGTCGAAAATTGTTCTTACAAATATCAAGGGACAATTTTCAGTTTTCTCAGTTTAAAGTTCTAATTGGAGTTCTAGTAGAACTATATTGAAAATTGATTTGAAGCCAGCTCTGTCAATATTTCTTCACAACTTTAGAGCTGGAATGAAAAAATGGTTTTAATAACTTTAGTATGTATTCTTTGTTGAGTCAAATTGAACGAAAGTTTGATTTGGTTAAAAAAAACTGGCAGCTACCTGGAATTAGCTGACAGCTACTACTGGCTGGTCTACCTCGACCTGTAGGCTCAAACAGAAATGCACGTCAATTTTACAGTACTTGTTTCACAGAAGGTTCTTAAGCAAGCTTGCCAGGTCAGGGTAGACCTAAAGTCCCGTTCTTGATGATGGAGTATAACTCTGAAACTGGGCGACTAATGGGTGGTCTCCTTGGCCTGACAAGCTTTAAATAGAAAATTCGTACATAAAGAAGGGTTATGGCTGTAAAATGCTTTTCATTATATCCTCATGGCTATACAGCTTGCATGATGAGTTATAACTGAAGGAAGGTGGATACAATAGATATTTAAGGTCGTAGTTATTAACCTCCCCTCTCACTCCTTCTATATTGGCATTCCCTAAGTGGATACAAGATGAATTTAGTTTATAATATTTGCTCAGTAGTTGATTTTCAGTTCTTGAAAATTGACAGAATCTACATAAGTATTCCTAATCTAAAGTTAAAAAAAAAATACGTTAATTGTTTTTTTAGATGGTAACTTAATATATTTAGCTTCAGAGAATTAGTAGGGATAACTTAGGAGTCACTTCATTCAATTTTATATTTTGCATCAAACTACAACTATGGTCAAAAAACTGGTCTGATCTTTTTAAAGACGTAATAGATACCAAAACGTTTGGCACACCAGCAGTAACAAAAAGGATGAATAAATATTGCCGATTCTATCTATTCTATTGCTACTCGGGAATTGCTGTGTACGCGTTTATGTCCATTTGGTTAGCTTGGGTGAATTCATTTCATTACATTTTAATTAATGAATTATAGAGTGTTTCAAAACACATGTACCATCTCTCGTGGAGATTTCTCCACGTAAAATAAGATTTATTTTTCCTAACAGTTAATCAACATAGGTCCGATTCTGCCTTGTTTCATAGCTATAAGGTCTTAATTTATTCTTCCAAGGTACTTTTAGCGATTCGATTGTAATTTTGAGGGTAAAATTACTATAAGTGCTACATATTTTAATGCTAAAAAGTTAATGATAGATTCATCAGGGGGCGTGCATATGGGTTATTACTGGAATGTTTTCCTAAAAGAAGCATGTACGCCACTGACTTTTATCTAGCAAAATATTATTACTAAAAAAAAAAAAAAAAAAAAATTAAAGTTATTTTGGTATTTTGTCAGATTCGGCCTCCTTGATGAGATAAACGCAATTTTATTATTCACAATAATTAATAAAATTAAAATAAAAATGAAATTAATAAATATATATATATATATATATATATATATATAACATCGCATCCTCTCATCTTTACTAATAATAGCAAGGATACCATGGATTTCAACCAAATGGGACACCTGTACATTCATATATTTTCACCAATGTACAAAGGAATTAACACAGGGAATTACAACTTACAAGAAATATGTGGGACTGTAACACCTATATGGTGGCCCTCTCCTACAATCAATCCAATATCAAAATGATAGCTGAGTGATATGTTTAAATTTATTAATGGATAAAGGAGTTATTCAGCACATATCGATTTGTAGCAAATACTTTTTTACATCAGTTTTTCAGACTTTTTTATTTAATGAAATTGTTCCTTAAAGAGCAAAATGTAAAAGGAATTTCAGTGTACTACGTCCCTCCATCCGCTGTACTATGTTTTATTGGTTTGGAATGTGCTTCAATGTGACTGCAAAATCAGTCATCTCAATCCCGCTATTCAAGAGGGTTTCAGAATACCAGCAAAGGAATCAAGGAAACACAAATTGATAGTGTGCATTCTGTATCACCAACAAATCATAAGGTAATTACGTAGTCCGACGTAGTTGTGTAAAACAATGACACCAAAGAAAACAGTACTACATGTTCTAGTATATGACTTATGACTGCATGCTTTAATGTCTTAATTGAGTACGAGAAAACTCAGGAATATTTGAGCAATATGCACGTATTGTTAAGTTAACTACTTACTTTAAAGGCGTGGAATAATTGCCGTAAATTAGCCATAAATACACCATGCAAACGGAAAATTTGCCGCTCTTCGCTAAATATACACAACCAGAGCTTATAGGGAATCATCTATTATTTTCATAATATTTGAGATGTTTGAAAATTTTTGTGTTTATATGAACTCAGTCCTTACCAATGACTTTTAATGACAAATGAATCCATATAGTAGTAAAAAATAATAGGTTCCACAAAGATAAACAAAATGGAGTATTTTTGGTTTCCTAGAAACCAAAGTAGAGATTTAATATGGAAGAATTTTTAATGACCAAAGCAAAGGCAAAGAAAATTGATAATTTTAATATTCCTTGTTGCCACCTCTAGCCTTATGCAAGCTTCTATCTGCGCTGGCATGCTTCTTATTAGATTATCAATGTTGTCTTGGGGTATGTTTTCCCATTCAGCTAATGCTGCATCAATAAACTGTGCGAGATTTCCTGAATTGTCTCGAGAGGCTCTAACCCTTCTTTTGAACTAGTCCCACAAGTGTTCGATAGGGTTTAGATCTAGTGAACATGCAGGTCAGTTCAAAACTATGACACCTTCTGTTTCAAGACATTCTCTATCCACTCTGCTGGTATGGGGAGTGCACTATAGTACATGAAGTTAAAATTATCTCCATTTGCTGCTCTCTAAAGACTAACGATTGGTTCTAGCACCAAATCAACAGATCCCCGACCCCTTAAAGTTTGTGGAAGTGGTAACAATGGAGTGTTTTGCTCCTAGAATAATACCTCCCCAGAACATTACAGTTCCTCGTTTATATCTTGATACAGATTTGACAGCCTGAAGTCTCGCTCGTCTTTCTGGGGCTCTGAGAACCCCAATTCGATGGTTACCTGATCTTAGGCCAATTCTGGTATCATCCGAAAAAGAACATTTCGCCAATTTCATTTGTCCAGTGTTGATGTTGAAGGCCGAGATAACTGTGGGACCCTTAACTCTCTGCTACTGTAAAACCCTCGAGCACAAAGCCTTTTTCTTATGATTTCAACTGAAACGTTCACACTTGTAGCTGCCACAAGTTGTCTTTTTAGCTCTGGATGAGAAACATTGGGATTTATTCTAACAATTTGGTACACAAGGCGGTCTTTTTTTGACTACTTTGTCTGGGCCTATCCCTGTGTGTTCCTAATTCCAAGTATCTTGCATATATTTTCGATACAACACCCTGGGTAATGCCTACTATCTTTGCTACGTTGCTTTGGAGCATTCCTTTTTGGCTGAGAGCAATAATTCTTCCCCATTATACATCTGTTAATCCAACATAAGACATTTTTTATTTTTTTTCGATCGAATGAAAATACTGGACAATCGTGATTTTACTACTGAACACAAAATTCAAAAAGAAAATAAATCGTAGCAGCCGTTTGTTCTATTATCATGTTTATTTACAACAAAAGTTTTATCTTAAACTTGTATACCAATTTTTATCCTTGCAAGAAATTTAGACAGAAACAAAGAGCGATTCCATATAAGTTTGGTTGTGTGTATGTTAAATCGATGGTTGGCTAAGTTAATATTAAGTTAGCACAACCACTATTGGAAATCAGTGAAAGAACATAGTTAGAAATTTTCAGTATAGCATTTTCAGAATTGCTTTTCGCCATTCTTAGATGATACAATTAAAAAACATATTCTCCGATCAATCTCTATTCCCCTGCATCAAAAAATGTAAAGAGAACCAAGGTCATATATTAAGTTAGCACCACCGTTCCAGTAAACCTTAAGTTAAATGTCTGAATTAGGTGGAACAATTGCCGTAAAGTAGCCCTAAATTTGCCGTATTAGCGAAAATTTGCCGCTCTTGCTATGGTATGTTAAATCGATGGTTGTGTTAAGTTAATATTAAGTTAGTTAGCTAAGTTAATATTAAGTTAGTACAACTACCATTGGAAATCAGTGAAAGAACATAGGAAATTTTCAGTATAGCAGGAATTTACCGTTTTTCGCCATTCTTAGATACAATTAAAAAAATATTCTCCTGATCAATCTCTATCCCCCTGCATCAAAAAATGTAAAGAGAACCAAGGTCATATATTAAGTTAACACCACCATTCCAGTAAACCTTAAGTAAAATGTCTGAATCAGGTGGAACAATTGCCGTAAATTAGCCCTAAATTTGCCGTGACAGCGAAAAATTTGCCGCTCTTCCCTAAGTATGTTAAATCGATGGTTGTGCTAAGTTAATATTAAGTTAGCACAACCACTATTGGAAATCAGTGAAAGAACATAGTTAGGAAATTTTCAGTATAGCATTTTCAGAATTTACCGTTTTTCGCCATTCTTAGATACAATAAAAACATATTCCCTCCGATCATTCTCTATCCCCTGCATCAAAAAATGTAAGAGCACCATGGTCATATATTAAGTTAGCACCACCGTTCCAGTAAACCTTAAGTTAAATGTCTGAATTAGGTGGAACAATTGCCGTAAAGTAGCCCTAAATTTGCCGTAATAGCGAAAAATTTGCCGCTCTTTGCTAAGTATGTTAAATCGATGGTTGGCTAAGTTAATATTAAGTTAGCACAACCATCATTGGAAATCAGTGAAAGAACATAGGAAATTTTCAGTATAGCAGGAATTTACCGTTTTTCGCCATTCTTAGATACAATTAAAAAAAATATTCTCCGATCAATCTCTATCCCCTGCATCAAAAAATGTAAAGAGCACCAAGGTCATATATTAAGTTAACACCACCGTTCCAGTAAACCTTAAGTAAAATGTCTGAATTAGGTGGAACAATTGCCGTAAATTAGCCCTAAATTTGCCGTGACAGCGAAAAATTTGCTGCTCTTCGCTAAGTATGTTAAATCGATGGTTGTGCTAAGTTAATATTAAGTTAGCATAACCACCATTGGAAATCAATGAAAGAACATAGTTAGGAAATTTTTAGTATAGCAGGAATTTACCGTTTTTTGCCGTTCATAGATACAATTAAAAAAAATATCCTCCGATCAATCTCTATCCCCCTGCATCAAAAAATGTAAGAGCACCATGGTCATATATTAAGTTAGCACAACCGTTCCAGTAAACATTAAGTAAAATGTCTGGAATTAGGTGGAACAATTGCCATAAATTAGCTGAAAATAATTCATGCAAAACAAAAAAATTTGTTGCTCAATTATTTGTTTATAAAATCGATAATTTTAAATTAACGTAAAGACAACGCAGCAAATCAGGGCGATTTTTCTTAATAATCGCTAAATGGGATCAATAAGGACTTTTTAATATACTAGAAATATGCTGTAAACAAGCTACTTCAAAGCGAAAAATTCCCGCCCTTTTATTTGTTGATACAAAACCCAATAGTTCTATATTAGGTTTTTGGTTTGTGAATTTTTTTAATAATATGGGTCAATGGCAATGCACGTTTTGAAAATATTTTCAGCATACAGGGGACCAATGATATTTTCAAACCAAAGATCTATATTTTTAAACGGAATAATTATATATCTTTAGTTCAGTGGATCTGCTGCTAAATTTTCGTTCCAAAAATACCATAATGTCATATACTATACAGAGAGGTTTTTGAAATATATATTTTATATATAAAAGAACAAAAAGAGTAAACGGCTCGGCCCTCAACAACTCGTAACAGTATACACCAGTGTACACCGGTGCAGACACGCACACTCACACAACCACACCTAAACTAGTGTACACTGATGTAACTGCCTTCAGGCTTCATCAGTACGGTAAGGAATCAGGAAGCGATGAAACCGATCCCAAAAACACAAAATATGTGTATTGTGTTAATATGTGTATTTGTGTTATGAAATTATTGGGCAAACCTATTAGTAAGATAAGCCATGAAACATGGCTAAAAGATTCTATATTGACAGATTTGCTCATCTTTAGTAATTTCGCTTTAAAATAGTATATTCGCAAAAAGTTCAATATTACTTGAAAATACATGTATAATCTCAGTTTTGTAAAATCACATTAATTTCTATCAGTGTACATTCGTAAAATAACAGATAATATAGGTTCACAAAGACTCAGGATAAATGATATAAAATCCATCTTCAAATCTGCTCTTTAAATATCTCAGCTACAATAAAATTATCTTCTTGAACTCTGTAAATAGTTGAAATTGATCGATAAATATAAACCGGCATTAATAAATTTAATATATAATATTTATAAAGGTGTGTAATGTTTGGATATTTTGTGAATACTACACCTTATCTTTCGCAAATCATACTTCTAGTCAAAAAAATCATTTTAATCTTCTTCTTCTTTCTCAGCCTGGTTCCATCCAGTGTTGGATATAGGCCTCTTCTAGGTTTTTCCATGCTTCGCGATCTCTAGCCAATCTTATCCATTGTCTTCCCGCCACTGCCCTGACGTCATCGACCCATCTCTTTTTGGTCGGCCCACACTTTTTGTTGTTCCCCTAGGTCTCCATAGGATTACTTTTGGGGCCATCGGTCTAGATCCTGTCTTGCCACATGTCATATCCATTGCCACTTCAGACTTGCCACTCTTTTAACGACATCTATTAATTTTGTTTTTTTGATCGCATGTAAGTATTCCGTATTTTTCCCTAATGGTGACCCCCAACATGATTCTTTCCATGGCTCTTTGTGCTACTCGTAGTTGTTCTGTTGTTTTTCGAGTAATTGCTATAGTCTCTAAGCCATACGTAATCACAGGTAGAATGCAGCTGTCGTAAGCCTTTTCTTTAGGTTCATGGGCACCTTTTATCCTTGAAAATATCCCTCATATTTCCAAATGCTACCCATGCCAAATGGATCCTGGGTTTGATCTCCGTATTTTGGTTTTCCTTGCCCAGCTTGATTTTTAAGGACCTAAATATATATACTGGTCTATGTTTTCAATAATAACGTTGTCCACGGTAATGTTATGAATATTGTTGCTCATTATCTTGGTCTTCTTCAAGTTCATTTCAAGGCCAATTTTCTGGGATTGGTCATTTAGCCCATTTAGCATGGTGTTTAGTTCTTGAATGTCGGTGCTCAGCAAGACAATAACGTCTGCGAACCTCAGATGGCTAAGGTATACCCCATCGATGTTTAGACCTCTATTTTCATATTCTAATATCTTGAAGACATTTTCCAGTGCCAGTGTAAATAACTTGGGAGATGGTGTCTCCTTGTCTTACGCCCTTGCCGAGTAGTATTTTTCTGTTTTGAGGTCATCATCTAATTTAACTTGAAGGTTGCACTATCATAGATATTTTTATTAATGTAATAATATCTGGAATCAATTCTCGCGTCCTCCATTGGCAGCTAGAAATGACCAGATTTCGATGCTGTCAAAGGCTTTTTGGTAGTCTACGAAGGCCAAATGTAGAGGTATATTGTATTCTGTTGTTTTTTCAATGACTGTTTTAATTGTTTGTAGATGATCGATGGTACTAAAACCTTTTCGAAAGCCTGCCTGTTCTATTGGCTGATAGGAATCTAGTTTCGTAGACAGTCGGTTGTTGATAATCCTAGTGAAGAGCTTGTATAGATGCGAGAGAAGGCTTATTCGTCTATAATTTAACAATACTTTCACGGCATCCACTAATTGTTTTCCGCCCATCTTCAGCATTTCAGGTGTAATACGATCTTCTCCTGGGCTTTTGTCATTTTTTATTTGTTGAAGTGCGTATTTAATTTCTGTGGTTGATATTTCTGGCATATCTTCTGATCCTACGTTTGTGATGTGTTTTTGTACTCTATCTTTTTTTTTGGTATAATAGACTGATAAAGTTGTTCGTAGAATTTGTGAATTTCATTTCTAATTTCATGTTTGTCTGTTGTTATAGTGCCATGGGTGTTTCTTATTATTTTTTGTTTTCCGCGCATTTGCTTGCGTCTTAACACTTTCATGCTTCTATTGTTTTCAATTGTTTCCAAAATTTGGCTTCTCTTATAATCCCTTAGATCTTTTCTAATTTCTCTTTTAGTTGTTTTATTTAAGGTGTCATATTCTAGGGCATCTCTGTCAGTCTTTCTTCTTTCCCTTATTAGTTTTGTCGTTTCTGGTTTTAACTTAGTTTCCGAAGGGTGTTTCATTTTACTACATATTTTCTTTGTTGCTGTAGTTATGCTCTGCTTTAGATTATTGAGAATGTCGTTGGGGTCTTGATCACTGAGTGTTTGTGGCTTTAGTCTCTTTTCAAGCTCTTTTTGATAGGTTTCCTGATTTAGTTGTAGAGCGTCCCTTGTAGGAAACATTGATCTGGTAATTAATTTTCTCCTTTCTATATTAGTATAGATTTGTATTTTGGCGCGTACTAATCTGTGGTCACTTCCTGTATGAAAACGGTTTAACACATCGACATATTTACAGATTGTATTCTTGTTGGTGAGAATAAAGTCTATTTGATTTTTTACTCGTCCGTCTGAACTCCGCCATGTCCATTTTTTCTTAGTTTGTTTTTGATAAAAAGTATTCATACAGTATAATTTTTCGTTGTTGAGAAAGTTTACAAGCATGTCTCCTCTGTCGTTCCGTTCCCCGAGACCAAAGTTTCCTATATAGTTTGTATCACCCGGTTGCTTCTTCCCTATCTTGGCGTTAAAGTCTCCAGTTATGATTACGTAATGTGTATTTTCAAGGTTCCTAGCCCGGCTAATGTCTTCATATAATTCCTCGATCAATTCACTGCTCGCTGAGCTTGTAGGTGCATAGCAGTGTATCAGCTCGATACTGTATCTTTGGTTTAAGCGTATTATTAGATATATCACTCTATTTTATACTGAATGGTATTTAGTGACGAGGTGTTTGAATTTGTTGTTTACAATAAAAGCTACTCCTTCTTGGCTATGATTTGTTTCTGAGTTGTTTTGAAACAGATCGTGTCCAGAATTTAGAGTTGTCATTTTTTCTCCTTGCAACCTTGTTTCGCATAGGCCTACTATGTCCCAATTAATATTTCCCAGTTCTTGTTCAAATTCTTCCAAGTGGTCATTTGTTCTCATCGTTCTAATATTATAAGTGGCAATGGATATAATCTGTGTCCGTTTTCGTTTGTTGTAGTTTGTCGATTTCTTGCCTCCTCCAGAATCCGTGAGGCTGCCCGAATTTGTAGCGGGATGGGATTCTGAGACTTGAGCTCTACCCATCTGGGGTAATCTTGTTTTTGATTTCGACTCTAGCATGGTTCTAAGAAGGTAAATGGCAGTTAAAACGCCCCGCTTGCCGACCGTGTTGGCGAGTATTATCTCAGCCGCCCACTATGGATACAGACGCTGTTTGCAGCCGCTCACTTTGAGTCAGACGCTGCATGCTATGGACTTCCTTAGCTTCACCTTCATCACTTCGAGACCTTACCGGCATGGGTGGCCCTACCAGTAGCTACGCTACCGCCGGCATTGCTCCCTGGATATTGAAGGTTACTGAGCCCTCCCACCACGAGAAGGTGAAAGTCCTGGGAAGGAGTTTTAATCTAGGTCGTATTATTTGGAGAAAATAGTCCACAAAATTGTGGAAAAACTAATAATGTTTGTTCAGTTTTTTTATATTGATAAATAATTAAAAAATTAATATTACTGTTTTCTCCTCTTTTTGCAGATTGAATCAGAGGATGTGCACATTAATGACTGAAATGCTTGGCCAGATATCGTTCGTTGGAGCTATTGTAATAAGTTGTATAGGAAATGTGATAGTGAAGGTTGGTGATGTATTCAAATATTAAACCTATACTCCGGATTCATCAATTGGCCGAAATAAATAGTACTGAAATAATCGTCCATTTGAGTACTATATATGCTCAAACTATGCTCTATTTATATATACGTACTATATTTCTATATAAAAAGTGTTTTGGTGTATTGTGGTGATTTAGTGTTGTTATTTTGCTTTATAGTAGCAGTTACAGAGCGATAACCACGCGACTACGTAGTAGAATAGTAGCAGCTGCTACCTAGTGACTTCATAGTACCGAAATGGTAGTGGCAACATTAGTCAGTGGAACCACTCATTACACTACCCGGTTACTCTAAATTTTTCCCCATTTTAGTAACGGCTACCTAGCTGATACGTAGCGATTACGTAGCTGCAGATCGTAGCGGTTACCTTGGTGGTCACTATTGTAGTTCCCGGAACGTTCCCGCGACTATGTGTTGCTTGGGTTACGCGTAACGTCTTTTCGGAAATTTTATTAACATTTGTAGTTGTCAGAACACAATGAGACGCCCAGTTCGAGTTCTTCTTCACTTAATTTGTACTTACAGTTGGGGGTTGGAACCTTTGGTGTTACACAGCAAAATAAAACACTAAATCACCACAATACACCAAAACATTTTTATTTTTACACTGGACGCGCGTTTCGCTAACCATGTTAGCATCATCTGAATATTAAGTCAGTTAGTTTTAATCATCTGCTGATGATGCTAACATGGTCAGCGAAACGCGCGTCCAGTGTAAAAGTAAAAGTGTTTTGGTGTATTGTGGTGATTTAGTGTTTTATTTTGGTTAATTTTTACTACCCGAAACAACGTTACATCACACAAACTTCGTACCTAATGTGTGTAAAGTGTTTTATAGTTTCAACATCTGCATAGCAAAAAACTAAAATACTTAAATATCATGATAAAGCCGCGATTTCAATATGCGATCAACATGGACTGTAACTGGGACGGCGTGAAATACATAGCGAAAATTTCTTATTTCTGCCGTAGAGTGCGCTGCGATCGGAATTTTT